>NC_056737.1:410301582-410476582 GCF_019279795.1 Protopterus annectens
ACAGTGGGGAAAAGGGCATATACCTGTTACTTGCCTTACAGTACTCTACACAGTACCATATATACTAAGTTCAGTTCAGTGAAATGAGACTATAGATATATATATGTGTGTGTGTGTGTGTGTGTGTGTGTGTGTGTGTGTGTGTGTGTGAGTCTACTTCTAAATTTTGAACTTTCAAAATGTCAAATTTCTTATGGTTGAGACCATAAGATCGAAGTTTTGAAATTTCAAATTGTTTAAATGGGGATCACCATACAGCACCATTTTCTTCCCTGCAGTGCAATCTTGAAGTTGGTATACTAAAAAATAAAACATATTTTTTTGTTTTTATTTTTTTATTTAAATTTCAAAGTTTCAAAATTATGGTCTCGACCACAAGAAATTCAACATTTTGAAAGTCTGAAATTTAGAAATAGACCCCTATATTACATATCTATATATACGTATAGGCATAAAACAGATAAACACACACACACACACACACACACACACACACACACACACACACACACACATATATATATATATATATATGTGTGTGTGTGTGTGTGTGTGTGTGTGTGTGTGGGTGTATGCATGTACACACACACACACACACACACACACAATGTATATTACATATAGATTATATATATATATATATATATATATATATACATACACACACACACACACACACACACACACACATCATAAAATAAAAACAGGACTTCAAATCACTGCAACAAAAAAAAACTGAGTGCACAAAACACAGAATACTTATATTTTTATGTAATGCATTGCATTTTGCAACCACATTTTTAATTGAAAGATTTTCATTGTGAATTTTAGGTTTTTATTTGACATTTAACTTTTGATGCAGATCTCTATTTTATTACTATTATGATTATTTTATATTTTGTATACTTTATCTGTAGTTTTTACCTTTTGTTTAACATTTGCTTGTCTGAATTTTAATTTCTGATCTGTTTTATTAAGTGCTTTGTAGGAAAAGCACTATAATAAATGAATTGGGATGAGGATGTTTTCTGATGTACAGGTGAAATCCTGTATACTGGCAGCATCACGTGCCCTTCCATTAGTGACTTTAGAAATGAAAATTTTAAGTGAAATGTTAAATTTTAAATGAAAAAAGCACTACTAAATTTACTTGGTCTTACCTCAGCACACGGCACTGGTTCTGGAACCAGATTCCTGAAACTGGGAGGGGGGGTCTATAATACACTACAGCGGATGTTCAGGAGTTGCTCCATATGGATGTGGGGATACTCACAAGCCCTCAGCTTGGTGTCAGCCTGTTGACGCTTGTACCAGTAAATGACAGGGCTGTCTCAATGTGACTGCAACTTACAGAATGGAAAACTCAAGTATGTCATTTGTGCACAAGCGTCTAACAGTTATTTGAAGTATTTATTCTTCTTACATTGGAAATGGTGCTTGGCAGGGTTACCTGATTTAGCTTTTTCTTTTGTATTACACAAACCAGTCATTTATATCACAGTTCAACTAAAAATAGTAATTTTGTGTTTGTTTTGGACAGTGCAGGGTGCAAATATGTTTCAAATGCTTGTGCCTTGTTGAAGACAAGTTGTGAAGACCCCCTGCCATCCTTAATAATGTGTGATAACCCTGACTATAACCTCCCCATCCAGTCCCACCCCTATACCTTATATTAGGAAAAACCTTTTCAATAATGCTACCACTATTCAGTGTATTTGATGTTAGTGGTAGGGTATTGGGTAAACGGAAACTAATTGGTTGTTCTTTCAAGCTTTTTTTTTTAATAAGTATATTTTTGAAGTACTGGGATTGATCACTTGTAATTTATGTCTGTGTGTCTGTGTGTACACACACACACACACACACACACACACACACACACACATATATATATATATGTGTGTGTGTGTGTGTGTGTGTGTGTGTGTGTGTGTGTGTGTGTGTGTGTGTGTGTGTGTGTGTGTGTGTGTATGTGTATACAGATAGATAGATAATATATTTCTGAATACCAAAATATTGTCCCAAGACAAACGTACGGAAAGGCTGAAATGTTGAATTCCACAAGGATGAAAAACATTGTTCTGAAACTCTGTACCACTGTAAATCAAGGAATGTGTACCAACATGGGTCTTGCAAGGTGATGGTGGGGAGGAGCAAGGCTTGGAATTAGACATTCTGAGTTTCAGCATTTATTCTTCTTTATTTCATCTCAGGATCTGGTTGGTGATATTATTGTCTTCAGTAGCATGATGGCACACCTGCATATACAGCTAAATCTGTGTAGCTATCCACCTATATATGCATGTGGATATATATATATATATATATATATATATATATATATATATATATATATATATATATATATATACAAAAATGGTTCTACTTTGTTTCGTTGAATCTCATTTCACTGAATTTCATTTCACCCTGACCACTTTGCTGAAAACTCAAATTACTGAAAACTCATTTTACTGAATCTCATTTCACTGAACTGCAGTTAGCATATATGGCACTGTGTAGAGTACTGTAAGGCAAGTAAAAGGTATATGCCCTTTTCCCCACTGTAGTGCAATCCTGGAGTTAGTATATATAGTTAGGGGGTGTGGGGGTTACAGCCCCCTCCTTTGGGGGTGTGCGGGATGTAAACACCCTTACTTAGTTAAAGTACATATTGTCTTCTGGAGAGAGTTAGTCACTGGTGTTGAAACTATGCATGTCTATTGTTTAAAATGTATTATTTTTACGTTTTTGGTAAAATACAATATAAAACAAACAATTTTGGGGGCAAGCCCCCACACCCCCCCCCCCAACTATATATACTAACTACAGGATCACACTACAGTGGGGAAAAGGGCATATACCTGTTACTTGCCTTACAGTACTCTACACAGTGCCATATATATTAAGTTCAGTTCAGTGAAATGAGACTATATATATATATATATATGTGTGTGTGTGTGTGTGTGTGTGTGTGTGTGTGTGTGTGTGTGAGTCTACTTCTAAATTTTGAACTTTCAAAATGTCAAATTTCTTATGGTTGAGACCATAAGATCGAAGTTTTGTAATTTCAAATTGTTTAAATGGGGATCGCCATACAGCACCATTTTCTTCCCTGCAGTGCAATCTTGAAGTTGGTATACTAAAAAATAAAACATATTTTTTTGTTTTTATTTTTTTATTTAAATTTCAAAGTTTCAAAATTATGGTCTCAACCACAAGAAATTCAACATTTTGAAACTCTGAAATTTAGAAATAGACCCCTATATTACATATCTATATATACGTATAGGCATAAAACAGATAAGCACACACACACACACACACACACACACACACACACACACATATATATATATATATATATGTGTGTGTGTGTGTGTGTGTGTATGTATACACACACACACACACACAATGTATATTACACATATATATATATATATATATATATATATATATATATATATATATATATATATATATATATATATATATACACACACACACACACACACACACACACACACACACACACACACACACACACATCATAAAATAAAAACAGGACTTCAAATCACTGCAACAAAATAAAAAAACTGAGTGCACAAAACACAGAATACTTATATTTTTATATAATGCATTGCATTTTGCAACCAAATTTTTATTTGAAAGATTTTCATTGTGATTTTTAGGTTTTTATTTGACATTTAACTTTTGATGCAGATCTCTATTTTATTACTATTATGATTATTTTATATTTTGTATACTTTATCTGTAGTTTTTACCTTTTGTTTAACATTTGCTTGTCTGAATTTTAATTTCTGATCTGTTTTATTAAGTGCTTTGTAGGAAAAGCACTATAATAAATGAATTGGGATGAGGATGTTTTCTGATGTACAGGTGAAATCCTGTATACTGGCAGCATCACGTGCCCTTCCATTAGTGACTTTAGAAATGAAAATTTTAAGTGAAATGTTAAATTTTAAATGAAAAAAACACTACTAAATTTACTTGGTCTTACCTCAGCACACGGCACTGGTTCTGGATCCAGATTACTGAAACTGGGAGGGGGGGGGTCTATAATACACTACAGCGGATGCTCAGGAGTTGCTCCATATGGATGTGGGGATACTCACAAGCCCTCAGCTTGGTGTCAGCCTGTTGACGCTTGTACCAGTAAATGACAGGGCTGTCTCAATGTGACTGCAACTTACAGAATGGAAAACTCAAGTATGTCATTTGTGCGCACAAGCATCTAACAGTTATTTTAAGTATTTATTCTTCTTACATTGGAAATGGTGCTTGGCAGGGTTACCTGATTTAGCTTTTTCTTTTGTATTACACAAACCAGTCATTTATATCACAGTTCAACTAAAAATAGTAATTTTGTGTTTGTTTTGGACAGTGCAGGGTGCAAATATGTTTGAAATGCTTGTGCCTAGTAATTCCATTTAAATTCTACATTTTTATTTTAATATGTAACTTGTACATGTAAAAATGGAGTGTCTGTTAACAAATATGAATGACTTTACCCACATGATTGCTTATACTTCTACACTCAGAGCATAAACAAGGCTCTACTTACATTATACTGATGCTTTGTTATAACAATGTAATTGTATCCGTTTCTAGAACAATCTGTCTTGTATAGATTACTGACTGCCTTACTAAAAGTATGTATCAGTGTTCATTAGGAGGTCATTTGCTGAGATACATACGTTTTTATTGGTACTGACATATCTCTCAATGTCTTTAAAAAGCAAGGTTTGTAAAATGTTCTTCGTATGTATGTATCTATCTCTGTTTACCAGGGATATTCTAGCTAGGTCCTCCATGTATCTGCTCTGGAAATTTTTTATTCAATCTTGTTTGGTATTTTCACCCCTGTTTTAAATAAGGACATGTATAACATATGTTAAAGCACACCCTAGATTTAGTTTTGCTGGCAATGAGTTAAAAAAAAATGAGACGATCATATTACTGAAGACCACTGTACACCTGTGAGTCATTGTGCAGAAATACTAGTGCTTTTTCAGAAATACTTTACTTATGTCTGCCCAGAAAGGAATTATGCAGGAAGTTGAAAAGTACAATCTGCATTTAGCTGGTCTTACTTTGTGCACACGATTGCTTTTCGAAGCAGACTTCTTAAACAGTGGGGGTGTGGATACCTTTCACTTGCTATGATTTCGGTATAATGTGATTTAGATTTAGCTTTGCTCCTCTTAAACTTTCAGATTTTTTTATAAAAACAGACATTTTCATACTTTATTATATAAATAAACCAAACCTATACAAATGTCTCTTATCAGTACATATATAAGTTCTAACATATGAATAACCTATATTGTGAAGAATAAAAAGTTATTCTCTTTCTGATCTATTACTATAACTTTTAAAGACTAGTGCAATGATATTTAATGCTCAGGCTTATTACAGATCCAGAAGTATGGAGGGGGTTGGTCTCTTTCCAGCTTTGGAGCTGACCCACACGAGTTGTTCAATATGGGTGTTACTGACACTCACAAGCCCTCAGCTAGGTATCATTCAGTTCAAATTTGAAGTATTAAATTACAGGGTTGCCTCAATGTGACTGCAAATTTTGGAAAAGCAAACTCTGTATTGCTTCTACACAAGCATGTAATAGCTGTTCCAAGTATTCAGCCTTCTTATAGACACTGGATTTGGTGTTTGAAAGGGTCTCTTTTCAGAGTCTGTGCACTCATACACATGCCAAGTACAAATTACATCTTAATGATTCTTAGCACCAACACCTGTAAACTCTAAATATACTACTTCCAAATTTGCACCAACTCGGAGAAAATGGAAATAAATCATGCCTTTAGTTTAAGTTGGTGCAATCTCAGAGGTAGTATATTTAGCATATGGAATTATTGCAGAAAATGACATTAGGTTTTAACTCAGCATCATTGAAGTATATTGCAAAGTTGTACCCCAGGTGAAAAAAAAAAAACTTGCCTGCAAAAGACTGTCTGTAATGTATTTCACATTGGTAAACTGAAGTAGACACATGTCAATATATGCAGTGTTATTTTAAATTGAGTATAAATGAGTAAATTTTTTCCTTTATTTACTTTAAGGAGCTTTTCACTCTCTGTCTTGTTCAGATTATTATTTTACCCTCTACTCTGTATGCCTAAAATATTTTTTTTTTTCAAAAAAAAAAAAAAAAAACTGAGAGGTCTTCATGTGCCCAATCAGGCCATCTACTGTGTCCATACCATCAAGTGACAATATACAGAATCTGACTCTATCAGTGCTTACCATGTCCTTCACAAGCACAGGTGAAGGGCCATCAGACTTTGACTTACATGACCACCATGAAGGTAAATAGCAAAAATGTCACCTTATAGTAGAATAATTACTCCATCGATAAGAGACTCCTAATAGCTGAGTCAGTAATCAGGGATCTGGGAACATATATAGACAATAATCTGGCCTTTGACCAACATGTGGCCAAGGCAGTCAGAAAATCATTCTGTGTCACCCAACTTATAAGCAGGGGCATGGCATTTAGGTCCAAAGAAGTTATAGTCCCACTTTATTTCATTGTTATCAGATGCATCACTTATACTGTCCCCTTTGCCATGTACCTGACCAGACATATGCAACAATTGGAAAGCCCACAACGGTTCCTTACAAGGAGAATCCAGGCTATACATACATTGTCCTAAATGAATCACCTTAAAGCTCTGTCTTTATACTCAGTCTCTTACAGGTTACTGAGAGGCAATTTATGCCCAACATACAAGTCATCCTCATATTCAGCACTGATGGACCTTTTGCACATCTGCAAAACAAATGGCATCAGAACCACTAGAACCAAGGACTTAAATTTTGCTTGTGATATAAATAAGACATGTTAGTGGGACAGATATGTGTCTCAGATGATCCCCATGCTCTAGATCAGGCTCCCCATCCATGTAAAGCAGAGTTCATTTGTAACCCTATTTATGCATAACCTTGACCAATGGATAGAAAATCAGTAATGTACTCCTTGTCTGGCCCTACATGCCTCTGACAGAAAGACACAGAGAGTAATGCCCAAATTAACATACCTCCCCCACATAAACTCTATAAACTAGCATACCTCCACTTCATAAATGCTCATAATACATAGGGAAACAATTAGGTTGGATTGCATAGCTAGGCTTATAAAGGCTCTGGTGGTTATTAGATTAGTATATACCCAGTAGCATAGTTATGGGTGGGCCAAGAGGGGCAACTACCCTGGGCTCAAAGGGTTGGGGTGCACAATCAGCTGATCCTAATCTCTAATGCAAAACCGGCTTTTCAATGCCAGTATTGCACTTGCAGTCAAATGTGAACACTGTAGCTCTCCATGCGTGGTCTAAACTGCAGTTTGTTTCGGTCTAAAAGTAAAAAAATTTTTTTTAACGAAAACCAGAGCACTATAGCACTCTGTGCAGGCAAGGTATAAACAGTAGCCACAAACAGTTTGCTACAGTTTATAAGATTATTTATTTATTTTTTTAAGTAAAACATATTGCTCCATGCAGGCAGATTATAAACTGTAGCAACTGTTTGGTACATATGTAACAAACAGTTTGCTATAGTTTATTAGAAGATTTTTTTTAATTAAACATGAGCTGCAGGCAGAGTATAAACTGTATATAACTTATAACAAGAAGAAATTGTAATTATTATTATTTTTAATAAAATGGAGAAGGGTTGGGGACAGGGCACAGGAAAAAAGATCTGAATGGCTTGGCAGGAGTGGGGGGTGTTGTACATTTCGCCACCTAATTGGTAATGGTATCTGCACTGGGCACTGGTTGAGCCAGCTATGCTTCTACCTGTGAACCTATTAATACATCTGTCAATTAGTTGCAGTGTGTTGGCTTTGAGCCAAATACTCTTCACTTATATGTAATATTCTCAGTGTTTTTTTCTGGGCATACCTTCAGTGGACTTTGGTTAAAAAAGAAAGAAAAAAATGCAGCAGTACTTGTCAGGAAACAAGTCATTGCTGAAACATAAAATATTTACAAAATTAAGTCAGTCAAACAGTAAACTGGATAGAGATAGTCAGGTGGATCAGTGCGTTGTGCACATGATAGCGCACTGTTTTGTATTTAGTAAGCAGCCCTACACGGCGTGTAGTGCCGCTCAACCATGGTAAACACTGTGTCATGCTAATTACAGCATAAGCAGCTGAACTGTATGCTAATCAACCAATCCAAGATGGGCGGAGCTATTCAACAAGCCATAAAGCAACTGTGCAGACTTAGTGCTGGTTTTCCCTGCAAATTCCAAAACCTAATGGAATACTGCCATGGGAAGGGGTCTACACAGAAAGAATATCAAGGGCTGCTGTTGTTTTAATTTATGTTTATGTGCAATAGGCTGAAGTCTATGCTGCTGCTGCTGCTATTAACAGACCACAGCCAAGAAGGAGAAGAGTCTTCAGACCCTACTTAACTTATTACAATCTGCATGAGGTAGAAATTGTAGACTGTTACAGAGTGGATAGAGGCACACTACAGGAACTCTGCAACCTCTGTTCTCCTTAACTCAGACCCAGGGCAAACTGAGGGGAACCCATACCATTGGAGACAAAGGTTATGTGTAACACTTAGAATTTTAGCTACAGGAACCTTTCAGACTCCAACAGGGGGCATGCTGGGGGTGTCACAGGCATCAGCATCCAGGATCATCCATCAATTCCTGAGTGCTATACTCTAACATGCCAGTGACCACATATATTTTCCCCATACTCCTGAGAACAGGGCCACAAATATGCAGAAGTTTTATCCTGTAGCACAGTACCCTGAAGTATAGGTTGCCATAGATTGTACACATATAGAAGTTAAGGCACCACCCGGGGAACAGGAAAGGCTCTACATAAATAGAAAGGGCTTCCACTCTATTAACTGCCAAGTCATGTGTAATGTTGAGGGAATCATCTTGAGCATGTATGCTGGCAACCCAGGCAGTTACTATGACTCACATATCTGACACACCTGTATCAGATGTTCACTGGAGGTGATATTCCACAGGGTCATTTACTGGGGGATGCAGGTTGTGCACTGGAACTGTGGCTGAAGACACCCATCAGAAATGCACACACACCTGCTGAAGAATGCTATATTGAGGCAAGCACTCAAACCAGGAATATAATAGAGTGTATGTTTCAGCTGTTGAAGTTGTGGTTCCAGTGCCTAGAGACATCTAGGGGAACCCTGTAGTACAATCCATATACATGTACTGAAATATTCACCATCTTTGCCATGCTTCACAACATCATCCTGAGAAAGCAGCTTCAGCAGGATCAACAAGGGGAAGAGGCACATATCCCACCACCAATGGCAAGGTCACGGCAGTTACATGCAGGTGAGAAGTCAAGGGGGAACCAGCAGCTGCTGTGGGTGTAGGCAGACATAGGTATGCTCAATATGCCCTCACAATGGCTAAGAAGCAACATGTGGAAACACTCATTCACCACCTAAGGAGCTAAAGCCTTCATCTTATGCAAATACATATAGTAACATTGATGCCAGACAACACTCACAACCTTTACCTACCCATGTAAAGGCTATGTACTCCTAGCATCAGACAGATTCAGTCCCAAACTAAAACTTTAGCAACTGCTGGATTTACAAGCTAAGTGTTGAACCTGTAGTGTTAAATCAGAATTGTGTAATAATACGAATGAATGACATATCCTTGCATGTTGTTACTTGGTAATGTAAGTAAGTAAGTAAAAGGTGGGTGATTTGTACAGCAATGACTTTAACATGTGACAGCAGAGACTTATGTGAATACATGTGCCCTCTAAAAAGTAATGGGCCTCAGGCATTAAAGATTCACATATTCATACCTCTCAAAACTACTGATGGTCACTGAATGTCCTCAGTTTGGCCTCATACTTTTGTATTGGAAAATCTTTAGAGAGAGACATTAGAAAGTAATGAAACACATTCAGAAGATTATTAAAAATACTGACGCACAAAACTATTTTGATTCTATCAACTGTCTAACTTTCTAAAACCAGAATATGTCAAATGTACAATTAGAAAAACATCATCACAGATGAAGACATATTAAGCACTAAATCAGCTATGCATCCTGAGCATCAGACACAAATCTTATGTATCCCTGAATCCAAAAGATAGAAAACAAGGATATGGCACATTTATCATCACTTGCACAGGGTATTGTGTGTGTATGTGTTGGGGGGCAGGAGGCCTAGGCTGACACATAAAGTAAGTGAGTGCACATGAGTAAGAAAGAGAAGCAGGCAGACATTCGGATAAAGTAACAAATGGCCAGTGAGACAGAATGAGCTTTAAGCTTCATGACTGAACCATGTATCTGTTGTGTGTGTGTGTCTGTATGGGCCTTCAAGGTGCAATTGGTGTGTAAGTGTCTGCAGAAACAGAGCCAAGCTCTGTGCAAGCGCTACATCTTGGTATATCGAATAGGTGTGAGCCATGCATGCAAGAGGTGGTGGTTCATCACTGTCATACCCAACCACAAGAACTTTCTCTGCCAGGAGTTGCATCGGCATGTCCATGCCCATGGTCAGATGCACTGCTGCTACCTGAACATGACTGATATCTACTGGATGAGCTCCTATCGCAATGATACTGAGCACCACAACCCCATGGTCTGCCATGTCTGTGTGTGCACACCTCAACCACTGATGGAGCAGTGGAAGTAGTGAAACTATGGGAGCATGATCGGGCACAGCCACATCGGCTAACATCAGATGATGTGGCTGACCTACTCCCACGTGGATGCTAACTCCATCCCAGCAGATGTTCCATCACAAACACCGCCCATTCCAACATGTCATTCATCCAATCCATTGAATTGGCAACACAGTGGAGGCAGTCATGCATGTCAGTCTGTGCCACATCTACAAACTGAAGCATTTCTCTGAAGGACCTATTGGAATGTGCCTTCACCTCCATGACAGCCTAAACATATGTTGAGAGGCAGGGGAAGATGCACCTGGATCAGGTGGAGGATGGACAGCAGGCCTCCTCTGAGCACCCCTAACAACCCTCCTGCATGGCACCTTGCACACTTTGGCTATGGACAGAGTCAACAGGCACTAAAGTCATAGTAACCACACTGGCCTAATATAGTGTCTTACCCTCCACCTGTCCAATATCTCAGGGCTCACTTGAATGGGTTGATGTAGTCCTACTGGTTGTGTCTGATAGAATTACAGGGGATGGCTGAAAGTCAACCTCAGTGTCAGATTCAACCTCTGCACCCCTCTGACTGTGCCTCTGTTTGGTCACCATCATTATCACAGTCTGCTGATACTCTGACATCAGGTGGTAGGAGTCCAACACTTCCACTGTCAGGATCACCTATGATAATGAGCAACAAAACACAGAAAAAAATTAATACCAACACTACTGTAGTCCAATAACAGTGGTGCCACTATTATAGACAGTACAGCAATACACACAACAGTCCTGATACCCACCTCACAAACTAAATATTTCTGTGAACTGCTTATCAGTACCAACATAAAAGCTTTTGGCTTACCATGTGCAGTTGATTGTAGGCTCCCTATCATGGATGGTCTGGAAGACGTTAAGCAAAAAGTAAGGAGACCAACATCAGAAGGAACAGTAACACATGGGTTAAAACTTTTTGCCCTTTATATGTACATTGATGATACTTTTAACTTTTAGTTATGTACTCACCATAACTTCAGATGTTTGGGATCCATCTCGCCTACATTCTGAATGATGGGTTCGGAGCCGAGTCTATGCCAAAGAGCTTAGTCTCTTACTGGCTGAGCTTACCATATCCCAGGATGCACCACTACCAGTCCCCAGATCTAGTTTGTCCACATGCACACCCTGCTTATATAACATCGTCAGATGAAACAAGATAAAACAGTAGAACTCAAAACCGTTCAATCTCTTCTGATCTCCAAGGCAGGGAAGGAGGGTGGAGTATTAGGAATGTAGGCAGATGGATCCCAAACATCTGAAGTTATGGTAAAGATGTTATGTGATCCTATCTCGCCTACATTCTGAATGATGGGACAGCGTCCTAGCACCTGAATCCTGGGTGGCTCACTGGAAAACACTCCTGAGTACCGTGGAACCAAATGAAGCTCTGGATGCCACATCCAATTTGTAGTGTGAAATGAAAGTGTGCGGATTGGACCAAGAGCTTGGAATGAAAAGCTATAGAAGTAGCCATAGCTCTGGTAGAATGAGCCTTGATAGATGTTGTAAGTTGCTTATTCAAGAAGAATAAGTCTGAGTTATGCAATCTCTGATCCATTTTGAGATAGTAGCTTTTGTGATGGTTTGGCCCAGTTTATTATCTGAGAAGGACACAAACAACTGGTCTGACTTACGTTGCTGAGTCCTGTCTAAATAGAAGCGTAACTGCCTGTGAACATCCAATTTATGAAGAGTGTATTCTGCTTCATTGGAGAATTTTGGGAAGAAAACCGGTAGCTCTAGAGATTGTTGGAGGCAGAAACTAGAACAGACCTTTGGGACAAAGGATGGATTAGGCCTAAGTGATACTCTATCCTTGTGGAAAATCAAGTACGGTGGCTTAATAGACAGGGCTTGAAGCTCCGAAACTCTTCTTGCAGTAATTGCAACTAAGAAGGCAGTTTTCCAAGACAGATATTTTAACTCGCATGTAGCAGCCGGTTCGAAGGGGAGATGTTAATGCGCCGCACACAAATCAAGATCCCACGGAGGTGCAGGATGAAAAATTGGTGGTCTTAATAGGCTCGCACCTTTAATGAAAGTTTTGCATAGTCTGCTGCTCATCAAAGGAGGATCCATGGATTCGTGGAATTTAGAGATAGCCGCTAGTTGGACTTTAATAGTTGAGACAGAAGATCCCTGATTAAACAAGGATGTTAAAAATTTTAAGACCTCTGGGACAGGAGCAGTGATAGGGTCTAAGCCCTTGAGTTGAGCCCAGACAGCAAACCTCTTCCACTTACTAAGGTACAATTTGTTAGTGGTGGGTTTGTGGGCCGAAGATAAAATGTGAACAACTTCCGGGTCTAGAGTGTGCCTTCTAACTAAAGTCGGAAGTGGAGGAGCCAAGCTGTCAATTTCAAAGATTGAAGGGACTGATGTCAAAGTCCCGACTGATGGATTAGCAAGTCCGGAATCAGGTCTAAAGTCCATGGATCGTCCACTGCATGCTTCTTCAGGTAGGAAACCATACCTGACGAGGCCAGTGGGCAATCAGAATCATTGAAGACCCCAGTTGAGAGGCTTTTGAATAACTCTGGGAAGAAGCGGAATTGGAGGAAAGGCATAAAGTAGCCCTGTTGGCCAAGGTTGTGCTAGAGCATCCATGGCTGGTACTCCCTGATGTGGGATCAAGGAGAAGAACCTTTGGCACTTGGTGTTTAATGGAGTTGCAAATAGGTCCCATCTCCTGAAAACCTGAGCTGCTACTGTGTGGTTTAGAGACCACGAGAGAATTGTCCTGCTCAATTTGTATATATTTGACTTTCCCTCATGGCCTCTCTGCAAAGGTATGATCTGGTCCCTCCTTGTTTGTTCAGATACCAAACCACCGACATGTTGTCTGTGTGGATGGCGATGATGCCCTGAGGAAGAAACTTGTGTAAGGCTTGAAGGGATAGAAGCACAGCCCTCATCTCCAACACATTGATGTGGAGAAGAGCTTCCTGGAAGCCAGGAGCCCTGAACTAGCCTGCCCAGACAATGTCCCACCCTATCTGGGAGGCATCTGTCGTGATCCAAATTGGATGTCTGAAGCCACCAGCGAAGGTCCCTTTGCATATATCCGTAATCATGATGTGATGATTGAGGAAGATCCTGAAAGGACCATTGCGTTGACAATAGCCACTGAAGAATCCTCATGTGCAATCTTGCCAGAGGGACTAAAAGAACCGTGGCAGACATTGAGCCTAGAACTTGTAGAACCATCCTGGCTGGGGCTTTGGATCTCGAGATCAGAGCTTGAACTTGGCCCTGTAAAGTTTGGATCCTTTCGGCAGGAAGAAAGACGCATCAATCTTGAGTCTATCTCTGCTCCTATGAACTTTATGAGGGCAGCAAGACAGACTTTGACCAATTGAATGTAATTCCCAGGGTAATACCCAGGGAGATGGTGGCTTTGAGGTTGTCCATTAGTAGATGCCTGGTGGTGGCAGTCAGGAGCCAGTCGTCCAGATAGGGAAACACTTGGAATCCAAGACTTCTCAGGTGAGCCGTCACTACTGCCAAACACTTGGTGAACACCCTGGGGCTGTGGTGAGACCAAAGGGCAGGGCAAAATTGGTAATGACTGACTCCCAGGCTGAAGCGCAGATACCTCCTGGATGCCTGATGTATCGGTATGTGATAATAGGCGTCCTTGAGGTCTATGGAGCACATCCAAACATCCTTCTCCAACAATGGGAGAATGGATTGGACCATTCGAATTTGATTGGTTCAGTCTGCTGAGATCCAATATTGGTCGCAGGTCCCCTGTCTTTTTTGGCACTAAAAAGAACCTGGAGTAATTTCCTGATCCGATCTGGTCTGTGGGGACCGGTTGGATGACTCCTTTTTCTAGCAGCTTTAAAGCTTCTAGGCTGCCATTGCCTTTGACTGGGTGGTGGGTCCGGGATTCTTTTGGACGGTAATGTGAATGGGATGGTGTAACCTATGATCCGAAGCACCCATCTGTCCTGAGTGATTGACTCCCAGGCTTTTAGGTGCTTGGCAAAGCGACACCCGACTGGCTCGAGCAGCACAGCCGGGCAATCCCTCATGACGTGTGGGAGGCTGAAGAGCCACGAAAGGACTCGCGGTCTCCAGAATTGCGGGGGCTCTGCCTGCTCTGGGGACGGCCAGCCCTGAAAAATTTCCCGTCCTCTGCCTCTGGAAGGATTCTTCCTGCTGTTGGGAGAAAAACAGATAAAGTTTTTCCCTCTTGTTCACAGCGGTAAAGGTCTGTCTAACCTTGGGTCCAAACAAGGAGGACCCATCAAAGGGAAGACTTGAAGGCCTCGAAATGAGCCTCATGGATAGCCAACTGAGAGCTAACCGACTGGGCTAGCTGCTCAGGGAATCTGACAACTCCTTGACCAGATCCCTCTGAAGCCTGGTAAAATGTGCCAAATAATTCAGAGACCCTGTCCATACGAGGATGGATGGACGTTGAAGCCTCTGCCACGTCCTGTTGTGAAGCAGATGCCACCACCATGGCATCTAAAATTTATTTGGACGGACTGGTTCCACGGTATCTGAAACTAAATCCAGAAGCCCAGGAGGCGGAGGCTGAGCCCCAAAGGCCTTGAGGAGCACTGACTCGCCAGTGGAGGGGTGGATATCCCAGCCGCTCGTTGTTTGAGGATCTCTAAGATGTCTGCAAAGGAGACATCATCCGACTTCGGGACCCCTCTGCATCATCCAGATCAGTGTCTGAGGTAATAGACTACAGCTCAGAAGAACCCTCAGGAGGAGGGAACCCCACTGAGGGTAACCTCAGGCCCCGGCTCCGCTGACTACGGACAGGGAACTGCCAAAGACCCAGTCTCCACGCCTAGGGAAGGTGCCGGAGATGGCCGAAGAGGACTTGGCCAAGGCACTCCTCATGGCTCTGAAAGCCGGACCCCCAGAATCCTGGGGATAGTCAACGGAAGACCCGCGCCAGCAGCACGAGGGAGGCTCGGAACCCAGCTTATAGGTCCCAAACATCACCCCGGGTCCAGCCGACCCTGAGTTCTCCATCGGCTCCAACAGCACCTGCGGCTCACAAGCAGTCGGAGGAGGAATGGCAATAAACAAATTTTGGAAGACTGGGGACTGGAACAGTCTTTGGAGCACCCTGTCTATATCAGAATCTGACATCCTCGAAGACTGAGAGGAAACAGAACGGGTCCGAGACGGCCCAACGGCCCCAAAGGGCTAGGGGACATGGACTTAGATGACCCGCCTCGATGCCCCAGCTATCGGCGCCAGAGGAGTCGACCTTGGCTCCAAGTCCTTGGAGCCGAAGGAGAGGCCTGCCTTTGTTTCTTAGCGATCGGATCCGACGGACTGGTCGGAGTCGCGCTTCGGTTTTGGCGGAGAAGGAGAGGATGCCAAAGCTTCTTGAAAGAAGGTTTAATTAATAATTAATTTATTTTTCCTCTCCTGGAGGACCCTTGAGGAAAAAGCGACATACACTACATGATTCCTGTAAATGCTTTGCCCTAAGCAATACACACATAGTGATCGTCCGTGATGGACATTTTGAAGCTACATTTTACACATTTCTTGAAGCCTGAAGGCCTAGGATTCTGAGACATTATAGAAATTTCAAAAGTAACTGTAAAGAACACTGGTGACACACCTAGAATAGGCTTACAGTTATCACAATACTCTGAGTTAGTCAAACACAGCACAAACTCTGTAAATGTAATAATTTCTCTCAGTTAGTTCTTATTTAAAGATAAGAAATGTAAATGTTTTAAAACAGGACCGTAGTCACCTACAAATAAAAAGACCGGGAAGGCCTTTCCAGACAAGAGCTACTCCTAGTCCACACTCACAACACAAGAATTCACCAAGTGAATTTTGTCAAACACACTCAAAACACAAGAATAGCTGTTAAAACAGCTTTTTGTAGAGAATGAAGAAAAAACCTGACAGAAAAACTAGTGAAATAATCACTACTTAACTCAGCCAGCTCGAGACCACGTCTTCACTTGTTAGCTGCAAAGCGAGATCTGGGGACTGGTAGTGGTGCATCCTGGGATATGGTAAGCTCAGCCAGTAAGAGACTTAACCCATCATTCAGAATGTAGGCGAGATAGGATCACATAACATCAAGAATTACATGACAGGTCATCCAAGCCAATGTGTAATCAGTCAGAATGTGTTGTTAACTGCATCAAATCTACAACTATCCCCCCAAACAAATTTAATGTTAAACACAACGTATGTATTGCTGTCCATATTTAATGATACAAGAAGTGTTTAACAATTGATATAAGTAAGCAAACTGGAAAGTTCCTCCTGGGACTTACTTGTTCTCCATGAAACAGCCTCACCAATGTCAATGACATGCGGTTGTGCAATTTCCAGTGAGCTGTCTGGATCCCTGACAATGGACAGAAACTCTTCCTTTGGTGTCAGTGGTGGCTCTGTAGCAGCTCCCCCTAGTAGCCTTCCATTCAGGGACCACTACAGCTGCTCTCCATGTCAGTGCCCCTATGGTGCACCATGCACCTGATCATATGTCCTGCTCTGGCCACCTACTGCATTCACATCAGCAACGATCTGCTGTCAAATTTGCATTCTGCCAGACATATTCCCAAGACCCCTCTCAGGCAGAAAGGCACCATGACACCTAAATGCTTCCGCAATTACTATTTTCAGTGTTGCTTAAGGGGGGTTTTGGGGATTGGGACACATGGGTGCCATAGTCCTAGGTGACATACAACACAAAAGAAGGAGAATACACACAACTATCTCATAAATAAAAGTCCTGCTTTGATACAACACATAAAGGTAGTATTGCACTGTTACTCACTGAAGAAACATAAAACAGTCAAGATATTCAAATATAAAAAGAGGAATTGCATGGTTGTAACATATTACAATCATACACAAAGCAAGGTTGGATCAAAAACAAGGAGAGTAACAATAGCAAAAATATTGTTTGTGCCACAACAGAAATTCAACTTTGCTCCTCCAGCCACAAAACAACAGGCAAATGACACATTTTGCTAACAAACCATCAGTTAAATGCTAAAATGCTATCAAATAAACTGTCCCTGAAACACATGTACAGATTTATCACAGAACACTCCATTTTAAGCAATTGACAGTCATGTCTACCTGTAGCCAGCATTCCACTAGAGATGTGTATGGTCCATACTAGAAGGCTAACACCCCTGTGTCATTGACAATATAGGACATTTACATTTCATGGAAATAACAAAAGAATGTACAGAGAAAAACAGTTGTAACATTAGCACTTGTGATAAGGTCATGCATCTGAGAAAGTAAAATGCCCAGACAAATATGCCAATGCCATCACTACACTTCTAAGAAATGCATACTGATAAAAGTAGCACACATATATATATATATATATATATATATATATATATATATATATATATATATCTAAAAACATATTTTTCTTACTGACATTTCAGCATATGCGGTATATAGCTGAAAAATGCAAGCATACCTTATCAAGACCATTAGCCTTCTGTGCAGATAAATCCCAAAATAATATCTTCTTCTATGTTATCCACATAAACAAGTCTACTCTACTTCAGGTTATCTAGCTACATAGTTCCCTTTTATAGTGTTGATTCAGGGTTGTGAACATGGTGAAGATGCAAATGAGATGTGAACTTATTAGAATTGCTGAGTTCCAAATACTTGCCTCGGTCTATCAGATGTAAACATTGTACAGGTACTCACTCAGTGTTTGTTGCTAATGGATTGCAAATGTGAATGATTCCTGGTATGGAGAAGGAAAAACACAACAGGAATTCAGACTCCTCTACCTCCAGTGGGTGTGTCAGCCAGGTTAGAATTACAAACTGTACAATAGTCAGAAATGGTTGTGTGATCACTACTTCTGAAATTAATACATGTACAAACAACTGTCATATGTTTTGTTAGCACTGTGGAAGATGCTGCAGTTGATTGTATGCACAATGATTTTACTTCTCTGTTGCAAAGCTGTTTGTATGGCAAAGAGGGTAAGACACCCTTATTGTTTTTTGAAGGTCCATTGGAATAAGATTCAAATCCAGACCTGTGTAAAAATATTTCATGTGTACCAATATACATTTTGTAGTTGTGTTTATATAATAGATTTCTTTTCTTCATTTCACCTAATTTTCTCTTTTCTGTTTTTTTTTTTTTTTTTTAATCCTAGTGTTTATGAGATCCGTGGCTTGGGGAAAACATGGCAAACAGAGAAACACAATGAATGCCAGGTTTAGTTGAGCTTATCGCGTTTGCCCTATGCTTAGCAGTGTGGAATCATGGACTAGTGGCCCACACAGGAAGCAAACAGAACACGTAGACATTGTAAAGGTCAAAAAGGATGCATTGCTACAGTTTTTGCTTTCCATCACACAGTGCCACTAAGTGAAGCTGCGCTGCTGTTAGCAAGCATCCTCAGCACCTGCAGCCATTGAATACCTGCAGACAGGATGCAGCCAACAATTTAAAATGGATTAATTCTATTAATTCTGTTTGGCACCATGCAAACACCCTAAGCTAAGTTGTCTGGTGGTTAACACACAGAGATTAAGAATGAATAGGGAATTATGCAACTGTCATTTAACTCTTTCTGTGGCAGCAGGTGTAAGTGTAGGGCTGTGATACAGATGGGCCTGGATTCTAATGCAGGAAGTGCAACATATTTTTACTGTTATGACAGTCCAGCTTATGGTAATGAAGAGAAAAATATACCAAGTGTTATTTCAACATTCTTGTGGCAACAGGTGTAAGTGTAGGGCTGCCATACACATGATCATAGGTTCTAATACAGGAAATTCCAGACATGCTTATTGTTGGTCGATTTCACATTATATTCAGTCTCACTTGTAACACTTTAGACATAATCATAAATAGTGGAGCTCATATGAATTATATGTATGAGGGATAAGACATCTTTACTGTATTTTGAAGGTTCAGATGTATGACTGAGGGTATACTGTCTACTATGTTTGTGTAAGTATAATTCTGCTATGTGGACTTGGATGGCCTTCACACTTAAATAAGACACATACACAAATGAATCTATATACAAGGACCTTGTCAGGTCACACATATACATGGTTAACAGCTCAAACTGTCACAGCTCAAACTGAGTATGTTACACCAGATGCATGTGTGCTACCTGTTCTGGTGATGCACACAGTACATACATAGCTGTTTGACAACACTACTGGCATGGGTAACATTTATGACAGTGTGGATTGTGCTTGTGCCATATATATCTCTGCCATGCACACCAGTCAACTAGCCTGCACTGATCATAATGTCGTATACAAGTAGAGCAGTGTCCCTCCTAACACCTCCAGCAGATGTTACAGTGCTCAAACAGTGTGCATGATTACCCTCATAGAGTGCAGACATGCCATAATAGTTGTACAAGTGTGTTTGTGCAGAATCATTTCTGATCACCCTAAATGGCATATGTTATGTCAGAGACATGGGATTACTGGTGGCATTATTCTGATATTGTCTATGATTGAGCTTGCTTCTTTTAATATTGTCCATGAGCCCTTACTTATGTCCCACTTGGTGGAGACCTCTGCTGAGATTACACTTGTATTCAGGAAAATCAGTTTGCACAACTTCACAATATGTACCCTACCCCAGTTGTATATCACATCCCTGATTGATGTCCTCAGCATTCTTCATGTATGGATGCTTATCTTACATAGACATCTTCCCCACTGTTATGTCACCTTGTGTGACAGCACACATAATACACATTTTCACCGTGCAGTCCGTACTATACCATACTGATATGTGATTGGTGTTGCTTCTACAACTGTATTCCATTGACATGCCCTTATCTGCTGTACATTAGATTGCTTCACCTGTCCTCCCTCACTGTGTTCATTCCTATAACTCATCGGTCTGCCCCTATTCAATATTCACACTTCCCTGGAGTGTTTATTTTACATGGCAGTCCATGAACCCTTACAGATCATTTTTATTTTACATGGCAGTCTATGAACCCTTACAGATCATTTACACAACTTCGGTATGGAATGCCAGAAAAAGCATTATGCTATACTCTGCACTGTATATACAGATTACATTTCTTTTTAAATACCCCAGTCCTAAACTTCCCAATCAAAGATGTGACTGTTACGCTATAAAGAAAAATTGGGCAATTTTGTGTGTAGATGACAAGGTAAAACCACATGTGATAAACCATGTGTGAGTATGTGTAAGTGATAAACCACAATTTAGTTTTAGAAATAGCATGTCCCTTAAGTGACAACTTTGTTATAAGAATGATAAGGACTATGTACCATTATCCCAGTGTTCAGATATCTTTATTTGCAGAAAATTTAAAGATTGCAAGTTTGTCTACACAAAGTATACTTTTACGCATTTTACACAAGGTTTTATAATAGAGACATCCTTTTATGATGATTGTACAATGCAGAATCTTATATATTTTGCTTTTTGTGTAGTGTGTTTTGTGTTCTATGCAGGTAAAATGGACAGGATTTTTAAAGACAGAATTTTAGAGCATATGAATGATATTAAGAGTAAGAAACTAGGTAATGCATTAGCACAACATGTTTCTGATCTGGGACAGAAGCATACATTTAAGTTCATGGCTCTAGAGTTACATAGTCCAAACATAAGAGATGGTGATTTTAAGAATTTTACTGAAATGAGGGAACAGAATTGGATTATCTATCTAAATGTGGGCAAACACCCAGGTATTAATGAGAGAGTTTCTCTAAACCAGTGCTGAAGGCACACCCACTTCAACATTGGTCTTCTTCAGCATGTACTGTGCTTTCTCTCTTTTTCAGGTAATTCTATTTCAAAGCAACTGATTGGTTGCTTTTATTGTTAAATGTGTTCAGTTGTAGCACTGTTTAAAAGCCATCTGAGGACTGTGAAAGCACTTACTTTGTATTTAGGTTGCTTTGTTTTATTAAAAGTTTTGGTTTTATTTGAGCTGTGGTGATTGTGCTTTCTTTTTGATATAATTTTAAGTACGTTGTTGACAGAATGGTCTTTACCAGCCTGTTGGACTTTTTTCTTCTCTGTGCAGGATCAGGACCCAAGGTAGACAGTTGTGGAGAGGCTGTAGCCAAGAAGGGTAAGGATGCCCCTTCTCTAGATTTGGAGGTGGCTCTCTTTACTGCCCCAAAGGCAGATGCCAAAGGAGAACCCAAAACCACCTCAGTCGAAGCCAAAGCTCTGGAGCTGAAATGGCCAAGAGTATCTCATCCTCCCTGCCTCAAGACTGAAGTTGGTGCTGATCTGTCTAGTGCCAAAGCTTGGAAGGGAAAAGATAGCTCCAAAAATCTCAGGGTCAAGCCCATTTCCCCAGATTTAGTGATGAAGCTTAGGCTCCAAGATCCATCTGGCTCAATGAGATCAGAGCCAGCTGGACCACAGAAGCCAAAGAAACCCACAACTTCAGATCCAATGAGGACAATCCTGAAATTCTCTGGTCAGAGGTCCCCAAAACTGGGGGGATGGATCAGAGTAGGAGTAGCAACAGGGATGGAAGATGGCCCAAAGCTCACAGGTCCAATGGGAAACAAAGCCAGGAGAACTCCCAATTGAATATGGGTCCTGAAGAATTTCCTTATCATTCTGTCTACATCAGCCTTTGATAAATTCTGGAAGGCTTGAAGGACAAAGATAAGGACTGGGTGTAAAAACTCTTGACTGTTGTCTCCTGTAAGAAGGGTGAATGGAAGCAATTGGTTCCACAGAAAATCTCAGTTCCCTATGACAGGGAATCCTGGGAAGATGCAGAAGACAGAGCCACTGGAACAAATAGATCTGAAGTCTTAGACACCTTACCTGCCAGATCTGAAGTGGAAGCGAAGAAAGTAGAGTGATCAGAGGATCACTTCCTAGATTCTTTTTATCTCCCTTGTCCTCTTTGCCCTTGTCTGAAGGCTTCTTTGTGGAAAGGGACATTCCAGAGACAGACAACAAAGCAGGTGGAGGAATGAGACCTTTAAGGACCAATTTGTTCAGATGCTTGACTATTGCTCTATGTCTGAAGGCAGTGCAGATGTCATAATCCTCATCTAAGTGTACATCCCAAACAATAAACACACTTTGCTATGAGAGTCTGTAATGGACATTTTATGGCCATGAGAGATACATTTCTTAAACCCTGTTGGTTAATCCTCAATGTCAAAAGAAATCAAATGCAACAACAATCACAACAAAAAGTTTGAAGTGCTACAAAACTACAGAGAAGAGAAAATAAAATGAAGAAATAATACCAGCCATGGTAAGGAGTGTACCCTATAGCAGAGAGGGAAACAATGGTAGAATATGAACAATGGTATGAGGAGATACCAGGCAAAAAAACTGGTAGGAGTAATAGAAATTGCCAAGCAGCCAAGAAAGGGCAATATCAACTAATTAACTTGTTTTTAATGGAGGAAGACATGAAAATACAATGAAAAGGGAAGAAAGAAACAGTACTAAAGTACTATTACAGCAGACAAAAAATGTTTTACACTTCTGTCTACCCACATTTGCACACATAAATCTGGGGTACTGTTGGGTTTGCAATAAGGTGAGAAGCCTGAGCTATGGATCCTAAGGCTGGAAAGCCACCAAAGTTGGATCTGAGATTAAATCAAAACTCATCCGTTGTTGAATGGACAGGAAAGACAACATCAAATCAACAATAAAAAACAAAATAATATTTCTGCAGGGGCACAAGCCCCCCCTGCACCCCCACACCCTCTAAAAACTATATATACCAACTCCATGATTGCACTACAGTGGGGAAAGGGCAAATTCCTCAATTCCCACTGTACCACAATTTCAGCACAAATGGTTTGATATTCTGTAACTTTAATCATATGATTTCAACGATATGTGGTATGATGTTTTGGAATGCAGACAAAACAGCATGGATACTTCCAATTCTATCTAACAGTAAGATTAAGCTTTTGATCTGGTGTAATTTAATCTATGCTGTAAAAAAACTACTACTGAAGTATGTCATTCTGTCTGACTGAAATTCAGAGATTTTGCTGGGTTTTAATTTAGCCTAAAGAAGATTAAAAAACTGTTGCCCGATTACAATGTGCAATTTTCTGCAAACTGTGAGGGGAAACTACGGCTGGCTGATGTCCATTTCTTTGGATCCCATTTCATTATAGCAAAATAATCAAATGCAACTTTTTACTTCACTTTTTGCGTGACTGTATTCTACATGCAGAGCTAGACCCCTTTCACTCCCCTTAACAATATTTTGGCTTCAAGGTTGCAGAACTTTGGGAAAGTTATTTATTTATTTTACATTTGTTAACTGGAAAAGTCCGACTGGAACGAGGTTCATTTGCAGCGGAGGCCCGGGGAGAAAAGCTCCACATCAAACAATATGTGCAGTGGTAATTATATAATCAAAAGATATGTCATACAAGCAGTAATAAATTTACAATGGCTTGTTCCAAGCAAGCTTAATTTACACATAGTAGGCCCTCGATCGCAGCATTTGGAAGAAAAAAACTCCACAATAAACAATACAATCAAAAGAGATATCACACAGTACATAATACATTTACAGTGGTTTGTTCCAAGCAAGCTTAATTTACACATAGTAGACCCTGTATGGCAGTATTTGAGGAGTTTTGAGTATTGTATTATAGAGACAGTAAGCAGAGAAGAGAGGAAAGGTAGGAAGAATTGGAGGAGAGCAGGAAAGCATTTATGTGATGCAAGGACAGAGCCAGGTATGCAAGAGGTGTGACTTTAGTGACTTCTTGAACAGTGAAATAGATGGTGCTGAAGAGATATTCTGAGAGAGGTTATTCCACTTTCTAACTATGGTATGACAGAAAAGATCTTTCCCTGCAGTATTGTTAGCTTTGGATATACAGAGAAGGGATTTGTTGGATGAGCGTAGAAGATGGTTTGCTGAATATTGGTTTAGTAGTTGATTTAGGGCTGCAGTCTTGTAGGGATTCTTTAGGATGTTGAAGGTGAGTACTAGTTGGTGGTAACTAATTCATTGAGGGAGTTCTAACCACTGTAGTTCATTTAGGGCAAGGCAGTGATGGCTTCTAAAAGTAGAGTTATTGGCAAATTTTGCAATCTTATTGTAGCATGATTCTAGTTTGTCTAGGTCTGTTTTCCTGATATGGTTTAGGATTGGTGATGCATACATTAGGTAGACAAAATGTGGGTTTGGCCTAGGGTGATGCATGCTTGGTTTGATAGGAAATGTTTTTGTTTGTATAAAGTTCCTAATTTTTTATGTACCTTTTTAATGGTTTGAGAGATATAGACACCAAAGTGAAGATTTTTATCTATTTCAACACCATGGAGCTTAGTATGGGGGGGAAGGAGAGATTGTGGTGTCATTTTTGGAGGTGATAGTGAAGAAAGAAGGTGTAGTTCTGGATTTGTTGGGGGTGAATTGAAGTAATTTGGTCTTGCTGGGGTTTAGAATCAGTTGGATGTCAGTAATCCATTTTTCCACAGAGCTGAAGGATTCTTGGGTAAGTTTTTGAAGAGTGGTTAGGGATGGGGCTGAGCTGATTAAGGTGGAGTCATCTGCATATTGTACAAGTGATGCATGTAGGGTGGAGGTATGTAGTTTGTTGGTAAAAATGGTGAACAGTGGTAAAAATGGTGAACAGTAGAGCCCCCAGTACTGAGCCTTGTGGAACACCTATGGTAATTGGTAGTAGAGGTGATAGGAAACAATCAGTCAAATGGCAAGATGTACTATCAGAGAGACAGTTTTTGAACCAAGCAGTAGTGGAGGGGGCAAAGGACATGGAGGATAGAGTGTCTAAAAGTAGGTTATGCGAAACCATGTCAAATGCCTTAGAAAGATCTAAGAATATGACTGATATGAAGTTGTTGTTGTTTCTAAGTTGGTTAACCTGGTTAGTAAATGAGAGAAGAGCAGTAGTTGTACTATGGTTTGGGTGGAAGCCATGCTGTGTGAAGGAGAGGAGAGGAGATTATGTGAGGTTAAGAAGTGCATCACTTGGGTGTGAATACATTTTTCAAGGAGCTTGGACAGGGGGGGATAGGATAGCAATGGGGCAGTAGTTTGATAGCTCATAGGAGTTACTACTTTTGTGTAGGGGAATAATATATGACACTTTCCATAGTTAGGTGATGTAAGCTTCTTGTATGGAGTGATTCATAAGAATTGAGACAGGGAAGGCTAGGGACTCTGCAGCTAATTTTAGGAAATTAGCAGGTAAACCATATGCTGTGAGAGTGGTAGGTTTTAGTTTTGAGAGTAGGTTTTTAACTGTGGAGGTTGGTACAGGTGAGAGAGTAAAGGAAGGTATATTATTGTGATCTATAGTGGGAGTGAATATAGAGTTATTGTTAGATAGCTGGGTAGATAATGACAGAACAGATTCTGTGAATTGATGGTTAAATTGAGAAGCTATGTTGTCATTATTAGTGTTGGTGTTGCGAGCTGGGGTGGTAGTTTTGCCGGATTTCAGAAGGGAATCGTTAGCTTGCCAGAACTTTTGGGGGGTTTTGGAATGTTTGTTTTGGATACCTAGGAAGTAGCTTTGTTTATCCATTTTTGTTTGTTTTTTGGCCTGATTCCGAAGTTGTTGATATTAACTCTGAATTATGAAAGCTCCAGTCAATAAGCTGTTTCCAAACAGTCTTTGATTAAATGATCATTTAGACCATACAACTGCATATTTCTGTGAAGAATTTGTTGTAAAGGGATTGCTAAGATACTGGTAACTGCTTCAAGTTGTTTTTTTTTTAAGTTTTTATTGGATTTTCAATATATAAAATAATCATAACAATATTTGCAGTCAGAAATTTGTGAACATAATAAATGAAAAAATGTCAACTAAACTTCACACATAAAAGAAAAAAAATGGGTCTATATCACTTAATCAAAAGTTTAATTCATCGAACCTTTATTAATTGACCACTATATGTCGAATGTCGTTTCAGCAAATGATAAAATCTTTCCCAGGTAAGGAAGTGCTTGGCCAAATGCACACTAGAACACAAACTACACAAAATCAAACCCAACCCACATAAATATATATACCAGCTCTGAGATTGCACTACAGTGGGGAAAAGGGACAAAATTGTGGTGTTGGCCAAGTGCTTCCTTGCCCTGGGAAAAATTTCATAGTTTGCTGAAATGATGTTCGACATATAGTAGTTCATTAATAAAGGTTTGATGAATTAAACTTCTGATTAAGTGATACAGACTTGAAAAAAAAAAAACAACTGATTACAGGAGTGCCCATTAACCATCAAGTCAGTCAAGTCATTATACACTATATTAAATCTAAAATGTAGTTATTTTTCTTGTCAAGCAGATCTCTAAGTTTTGTTCATGCATTGTAGCAAGAGGTAATCCTGGTTGTCCTTGACTTAATTGTAATGATTTCCAGGTGACAGACTTCAGTCCAAACAAATTATTTGAAGGAGGGTGTAGATTCATCCTTCCAATTCTAAGTTATAACCTCGCACTATAGATAATATAGACCACAAGATGCAATATTTTTAACACATATAAAAATAGGGCACTAAAAAGGATTAGTGATTTGATAAAACAAATTTTTCTCCAAAAAAGCCTGTAAAAAGAGATCAATGTTATTCTGATAAGGTGTTAAGACAGTATAGTCAAAATCACGTGTTGCCAATCCACTTTACATCTCCAACAAACTTGTTTCTGCTTGAACATTAATTCAGTTTTATGCGGTTTAAAAAAAGATCTATACAAAAATTTCCAAGTACAGAAATTCCATCCAAGAGATGAAGTTGTATGGTTAGAAGATATTAGAATTATTTTTTTATTTTCTTCATTTGGAGAATTATTATTAATTTGGGTAAAATAGTTCCAATAATTGTCACTGCAAATTTTTGTTTCTCTCTTCACAACTCTATATAATTTAGATAAGAGACCCTGCCCCAATGTGTTTTGTTGCAATAAGAATATTAGATATTCAATTAATTTTGGCATATTATCTCTTATCCTTGGTTCTATTAACTTAATTTCCCCTTCTACATATTGTCTGCAGGATTATACATCTAGCCACGTCTTCATCTAAATTATATTTATTCATAATAAAATCAACAGAATGTAGCTTTTCATCTTTCATTAACTGAAACCAATATAGCAGATTATTCTCTTTAAATGTGATCATTGTTTCTAACTTTGAGGTAGAGATGTTATTTTGGATATATGCCATATGAGGTATAAGAAAGATCCATGCTTTATATGTCAGGTTTCTATAAATACATTTTTTAAAAGTGTTCAATATAGTATAAATGAAATAGGAGTCATTTGTTTGGTTAAGCTTCATGTTTGATGGCTGGTTCATTTTTATGAAACATGGCATTTTCTGTGCAAATACAGCTAGCTTGCCTACATAAATGCAGTGCACCTTCTGTAAGAATAGTGAAGTGTTATAAAATTAATTTAAAGCAAAGTCTTTAAGCTGCAGGTAGATGGCCTGATCTATAAATGTTCAAACTCAACAGTCAAGTATAGCCGCAGCTAAGACTTCACAAAAATGGCTGTTACAAAGTTATTATTTGGTCTGGGTAAGTGTAAACAGCCAGTACTCAGCATAAGTTATTTTTGGCAAAAGAAGAACACTGTCAGGGTAAGGTATCACCTCCCAAAAAAAGCACAAATCCAAAATCAGAAGAGGTTGATACTCCACAACAAACGAAGCAAACCAGATGAATGAAAAGACAAGTCCTTTATTCGAATAAGTAAGCGCTTTCACGTTGCTTGGAACGCTTCATCAGACTTCAACAAATCCTAAAAATTTTTATCAACTTATATATAAGTGAAGCACCAATGAAAAACACATTAGCAAGTCACATGCAAGTTACAAAATTATATCATTTCCTTTACATAAAAATTACATAAAATAAAATATATAAATATATATATCATAAAAATCTCATATTAATAAATGAATAGTAGAAGTATAATGTTAAGACATACTAAAACATATATTAGATAGTGAAACATGTTACTACTGTTTAATGTTTCAAAGGTTTATCTAATAAAAATGGTCTCAATGAAAATTTATCATTAAGACTATGACCTTTATTCACAGATAGCTTAATTATCCACTTTGCCTCAGCTTTTTCTGTCTTATTGCCAATATTACCAAGTCTTTCTGTCTCTGCTAACTGTCCTATTACTAAAAATCTAAAGGCATGTGTGGTGTCATTTTGTAGTACATGCTTGGCTAGGGCATTCCCTTCATTCTCTCTATGTATAGCATACAAATGCTCTCGTATCCTTTCTCTTAAGGTTCTATTAGTCTTTCCTATATAGAAACAACAACATTTTATGCAGGATGCTAAATAAATCACATTTCTTGACTTACAATCAGCGTATTCATTAAATTCATATTTAACACCAGACATATAGTGGTTCATTAATAAAGGTTTGATGAATTAAACTTTTAATTAAGTGATACAGACTTGAAAAAAAAAAACAACTGATTACAGGAGTGCCCATTAACCATCAAGTCAGTCAAGCTATTATACACTATATTAAATCTAAAATGTAGTTATTTTGCTTGTCAAGCAGATCTCTAAGTTTTGTTCATGCATTGTAGCAAGAGGTAATCCTGGTTGTCCTTGACTTAATTGTAATGATTTCCAGGTGACAGACTTCAGTCCAAATAAATTATTTGAAGGAGGGTGTAGATTCATCCTTCCAATTCTAAGTTATAACCTCGCGCTATAGATAATATAGACCACAAGATGCAATATTTTTAACACATATAAAAATAGGGCACTAAAAAGGATTAGTGATTTGATAAAACAAATTTTTCTCCAAAAAAGCCTGTAAAAAGAGATCAATGTTATTCCGATAAGGTGTTAAGACAGTACAGTCAAAATCACGTGTTGCCAATCCACTTTACATCTCCAACAAACTTGTTTCTGCTTGAACATTAATTCAATTTTATGCGGTTTAAAAAAAGATCTATACAAAAATTTCCAAGTACAGAAATTCCATCTAAGAGATGAAGTTGTATGGTTAGAAGATATTAGAATTATTTTTTTTATTTTCATTTGGAGAATTATTATTAATTTGGGTAAAATAGTTCCAATAATTGTCACTGCAAATTATTGTTTCTCTCTTCACAACTCTATATAATTTAGATAAGAGACCCTGCCCCAATGTGTTTTGTTGCAATAAGAATATTAGATATTCAATTAATTTTGGCATATTATCTCTTATCCTTGGTTCTATTAACTTAATTTCCCCTTCTACATATTGTATGCAGCATTATACATCTAGCCACGTCTTTATCTAACTTATATTTATTCATAATAAAATCAACAGAATGTAGCTTTTCATCTTTCATTAACTGAAACCAATATAGCAGATTATTCTCTTTAAATGTGATCACTGTTTCTAACTTTGAGGTAGAGATGTTATTTTGGATATATGCCATATGAAGTATAAGGAAGATCCATGCTTTATATGTCAGGTTTCTAAAATACATTTTTTAAAAGTGTTCAATATAGTATAAATGAAATAGGAGTAATTTGTTTGGTTAAGCTTCATGTTTGATGGTTGGTTCATTTTTATGAAACATGGCATTTTCTGTGCAAATACAGCTAGCTTGCCTACATAAATGCAGTGCACCTTCTGTAAGAATAGTGAAGTGTTATAAAATTAATTTAAAGCAAAGTCTTTAAGCTGCAGGTAGATGGCCTGATCTATAAATGTTCAAACTCAACAGTCAAGTATAGCCGCAGCTAAGACTTCACAAAAATGGCTGTTACAAATTTATTATTTGGTCTTGGTAAGTGTAAACAGCCAGTACTCAGCATAAGTTATTTTTGCTTAGTGAGTGAAAAGCATGACTGAGTGATATACAAATGCCTTGGCTAGGGCAATGCACCATATGCACATATTTTTAGAGTGTTAATGGACTTCTGAATGCAAAATCCATAGCAAATCCATAGCAAAAATGGTATGAAGTTTTTGTAGCTTAGCATAGCATTTTAAACTGCATAATTCATTGGCTCCATCTCTAAAGCTAAGGTTGTGACTCATTTTGTAAAGTGTTTTTTTATGCAAGCCCTCACAGACCACAACTAGTTCATAGGTTCATAGGTTGGTACTAGGCTATCGGCCCTAGGGCCTATACAAGCCTAGCCATAACAATTCCCTGGCTATTTCTTCCCACACTATTTACTTCCCTGGACCCCTGTCTAGCAGGGTGACTGACGTGTTCCCCGGGGTGAATTTTTTTTCTCCCATCCAATCATGAAGGTGCCTTCTGAAGAGGGCCAAAGAGGCACTCTGCTTGACATGTATGGGCAGTCTATTCCAGAGTCTGGGGAGTCTCTGGGTCAGGAACCTATCCCTCTAGCATGTTTTATTTATTGTGATGACAAGATTTAGATCCTTGGAGCATGTGGCTCTGAAGGATTGGGATTTCTTTAAGTGTAGCATGTCCAACAGCTCCTTGTATGTTAAGCAGAGATCAGCTCAGAGTAGACGATATGTGACAGAGTATAGCTGGAGTTTTTTAAGGTGGTCAGCATAGGGAATCTGCTTTAGGCCTGTGATTCTTTTAGTGAGGTATTTCTGTGGCCTTTCCACTAGTTTTCTTCTGAACCTGTACCTGATCCTTAACGCAAGACTAATGAGTACTTTTCTTAATGTTTCTGCACCTGATCAGAAGATTAGTTTCTGGCAAAAATATAGTTTAACGAAAGGTCAGATGGTGAGACTATCACTGATGGTATCTGAACCAAATAAATTTGCGGAAGAATTAAATGTATTTAAATGGATGTTATTTGAGAGAGGATATCCAGCAAAGTTCTGTGAAGATATAGAGAAGAAAGCTATTTGTAAGAGGGATACTAATTTTAAACCCATTTTGGAAGGAGGGAAATGAAGGAATAATGGTGCTGGTATTGTTGGTTTTGATAAAGTTATGATCTTACCATTTGACAGTAGAAATAAAGAAGTTAAAGAGATCATGATTAGAAATTGGAAGGTACAGGTTTATAATCATAAACCTTTAATGACTTAAGTTAGGTACGGAAATGAGATTTGTACGTATGAGAGGTAAGAGTATTAAAAAAACATTTTTGAAGGAAATGTTAGTGGTGTTAATATGAATGGGGCTATGGAAACATGGTAGATGTTCATATTGCCCTAATATTTATGTGGGTGACAAAATTAATATAGCTAACTACCCCAAGTATATTAACTGTGAATATAAATATAATTGTAATATGACAGGGATAATTTATTTGACCTGTTGTAAATCCTGTCAGTGATCCTATGCAGGTAAAGCAGAGAGACAGCTTAAGTGGAGAATTTTTGAGCACTTGTACCGTATACAGACTGGTGATAGTACCAACACCATATTTAAACATTATTTATTATATATAAATTTGGAAGCTTTTAGTTCCCCTATCCCTCAAAAGGGGGTGACAATTAAGGTGGCAACTCCTAATGGAACCAATATTATTCCCCAGCTTGAATGATAATGTTTCAATTAATAGTGTGCTGAAATGGATCTACTTCAGTAGATCGAATGTATGGAATATCAAAACTCTAAGTAACGAGACAAAAAGAGTGCAAATTAAAAATACTGAAAGAGTAACATTTCAAAAGTTGAAAGAACTAAGAACCTACTGCGCATGTCCGACAACACTTGTATGTTATGAATGGAGATCAATCACAACACAAAACAAGAGGTACTACATTTAAATATTTAATTTAAATGAAAACTATATCATTTTCAATGGTTTTGCAGGGGGGCAAGCCTCCCTACACCCCCTGCTAATTGGGTCTATATTATAGCAGCGAACGATCAAAAGATCGAACGCTGTTATTTCAACCACAAAGCATTGAAAACTAAAAAGAGTGAACAACCAGAACAGCGATTTTTTTTCCAAGGGAAAAAGTTTCGTTCTCAAAAAAAAAAAAAAAAGCACATTAAACACTATTTTAAGTGCAAGGCTTCACCCCCCTACACCCCCCTGCTTAAACATACCAGCTCTGAGATTGCACTACAGTGTTGAAAACGGCAAAGTGACGGAAGTGGCCAAGCGACTTATTTCCCATGGAAAGAATTCGCTTATAAGCTGCTTTGTCATTTTACGTTTTCGACATTTGAAGTTCAACCAAGACGCATTATGATAGGAACCCTGCTAATTATATATACCAACTCAAAGATAACCTAACCCTACAGCTACACCTTTCCGTAAATCTAAAACTAATCCTAATGATAATCAAATTCAAAATCTCAATAGTAACATCAGCCCTAACTCATACAAGCCCTACAACAATCACATTGGATTGTATGTCGTTTCACCCAAATGCAACAATCACACATCAAATTCAACTAAACTCACTTGACCAAGTTGCTTTAGACCAGAACACCTACTTAAAAGTTGTTTGCTGTGTTTAATAATAGCAAGCTACATGCAACTTTCCTAATGATCCTCATGGCAGTTAGACTACTAACAATTTTTGCTTCAAAGTTAATCACATCTAATATTATAAACCATTCTGAGTTTTGCAGTAGAGAGTCTAAGTTAGTTAGTTATGTATTTGTATACTGCTATTAAAGTGTTTAACAATTCAATTACTGCTGTTTTCATATATGTTTCTTGAAAATGTCCAAAGTTATTTCAGTGTTTTTTATGTAAAACCAAGGCTGAGCCTGAAAATAGTCTACTTGAATGTTGTTGAGTCTTTTGGCTTTTCCCGGTTAGGGGTCACCACAGCGGAACTCCGGTCCGCTAATGATTGGCAGTAGATTTTTACGTGCCGCGTTGCCAACCCTGACGCACAACCTTCAACAAAGGTATGCCCATTCATGCATGTCTCCACACAGAAGACGCTCTAGTTGAGAATCGAACAGGACAACATCTTACTGTGAGGTGACAACGCTACCACAGCACCACCACCGCAGTAAAATAGTCTACTTGAATACAAAATACAAAATGTAATAAAATAAGTATCATTCATATGGCTATTTTTATGAATATGCCAATTGTCATCTACTGTTCAAAAAGAAATTGCATACAGTATCTATTTTAGGTCTGCTTTTTGTTTGGTTGCTTTACTTGCCATAATAAGCAATTTGCAATGTCCACTACAGTATTACTATTTACTTGACTTTTCCAAACAAGTTAGAATGATGTCCAATTTAATGTAATTTTGATGACAGGTCAATCTCCAAATAAATGATGTTCTTCTAAATGGTACTGTTTCATTTTTAAACACCTTTACTGAATTATCACTTGTGACACAAGCAAACTTACATTTATGTAAATGTAATCAAATCATGTTAAAAGGTTTACATTTACAAACATTGTACATCACATGTATTGTTCTACACCATATAATCAAAGCAACACTACACAAATTGTTCAGTTCCTGCATTCTCTTAAACCTCATTTCTCCTTCAGAACATTTGTCTGCATGTATTTTTTCCACAATATACATCTTTTCTATGTAATTTACTCCTACTCTTTTCTAAAGTTCATATTTCCTGTTCTTTTATCTCAGTTACAAATATTTACTACTTCAAGTATAGTTGGTTTAGACTTTGATTTCCATTTTCTAGTAATTGATTTTTGGCAGCCATCAGAAACTATGTCTAGGCAATTTAGTTCCTGTATCTCAGCTCAAAAATCATTTTCCTAGTTACACCCATTTGCTCATCCAGTATTCCTGACAGAGTACTCTGTAGGAGATTTTTAAAGTTTGCCAACTCATTATACTCCAATAACATATGCTGCCAGATATCTATTGCTTCCCCATTACACCTCTAACATTTGAGGAAAAATTCTTTGGAGTCTGCTTGTGGTATAATAGTATATATGCAAACATTTCCAGGCAAAAGTCCTAAATCTTCTAGATTTTGTTGCATATTTGGGAGCCATAAATATGTTTGCCAATTGTTTCTTTGTGAATTGCTTATCTAGTCTATCTTTCCAATCTTTTATGACCTCTCTGATTGAGTCCTGTAGTTATCATGCAATATTTTATATGCCTACCAATTACCCATTGTTAACAACAACTTCTATTCCAGACTCAATTAAAAACTCAGTTCAGGTCTTTCATTTAGGATTCCCCTATCTCTTTCACTTTGTTTATACTCTGATATCAATCCCTGTTAGGGAAGGCAATCACCAGCCTGCAATCCAAATGCCTTCTTGATCTCTTCCCATTCTGTTATCTTTCTCTCTATAATTAATTATTCCCAGTACCTCGGTTCCCTTACCAGCTTCCTCCAGTAAATTGCAGACTTCTCTTGCTTATTCTATAAACCTCTAATTGCAGTCATCCCTATTGACAGAATCTCCCATTTCCATTCCCATGTTTGCTTAGTTCTTATTATACTTCCTACTACTTTATAAATATAATATAATATTCTCTACGGCAATTTTATTCTTCTTATGGATCTGTGTCCAAATTCCCACTCTTTTCTTATTTGTTGAATTACCCCCTTTTTCAAAATTATCCATTTCCACATTGAATTGTAACTTTTTGCTTGTGTTATGTATAAGAGTCTTAACTGTGTAGCTTTAAAATATTCCTTCAAATCAGGTAATCCTAAACTTCCTTGTTCTAATTGAGGATAAACTTATCCCACTTGAATAGTGCCGTTTCCTTAACTCTTTTTGGTTATGGTGTGTTTTCTATAAGAACAAGTCATATTTAAGAAAAAAAAGAGGATATAAGCAACTCTGGAAAACAATGAATTAAGCAACTATCCTACTAGCTGACAGATACTAAGGGGACAGTATTTCAACATATCTATTTTACATTACTGATTTGAAGCTCAGTCAACACTTTTCTTATAGAAACCCATTGCCAGTGCAGCTTCTATTTATCTTTGGGCAGGGATTCAGTGTCTGTGGTATTTTCTCTTGTTGAGAATGTGGAGTCAGAATATTTAAGTAAGGAGGAGAGGGAAACTCCCCTAAAAGATGGGTTCAGGGTGGCTTATCTCCTTATTTTTGATGTGTTAGAGCTTTAACCATTTCATTTTATTTAGTGCATTTAAGCTTCAACCATTTATTGTTCAAACTGAAGCTTCAGCCTGTGGTAACTCCCATGAGGCATAGTAGAAGTAAAAAAAAAACTCTACGGACTCCTGTTGCTCATTTGGAAGGAACTGGACCACAGGTAATAAACTGTGTAAAATTATTGTGTATTTACAGTTCTAAAGTCCACAGCTGATGTTTTCAGTTACACATACAGTGCACTAAAAGTTGCAACTGGGAAGCCAAATAGAAGAAATGGGGCAAGTGATTGGCTGATTACCAAAGTGACATCTGACTCAAAATACAGAAAAATATTGATTTGTTAAACATGTGAAGTCTGGTGATGGAATGATTCAGGCTCCTAATCCAAGCACTGTTTTTAAACTGGAAATATAATGCTTTGACAACAATATAGATTTGTTTCTTACTTGCCAATCTGTCATTAGGGATCACAACGAGATCAGAAACAAAATCCTATCCTACCATTAAAAAATATAAGGGGGGGAAGGAAAGGAAGCAACATATGCAATAGTTAAATGGTGACATGAGCTAGTGTCATCCCTCTCTTAGCTGGGTTAAGCATCAGATGTTTCTGTGCCATCCGAGAGGGGGTACAGTCCAAAGTAATTAACTCTGGTTCTGGCTAGTGGGGAAAGAGAGGTATAGCTAGATGTTATCACTACTGTACTGATAACAAATACCTTCCCAAACAGTGACTATCAAAAGTATTACTTTTTAATCTTTTACTTGTAGTATAGTTAATAAACTACATCACATTAGTTTACTCTTGTTTCGTGCAGTTACCCTTGTCTTTTATACTCTGTTTACATCTATATCATTGTAATATAATTTAATGTATTTGTTCAACCTAATGATTCAACTATTTGTGTGTCTACTTTGTTTCTGAGTTCATGGCTGAAAGGGACACCTGCACAGGTTTACTGTACCCATTCACCAAATATACATAAATATATTCCTTAAGTGTCCGCATATAAACCATGAAAATAAGAGGCACCAAGCTCGGGCCCTGAAAAATGTCATGTCAGTGGGTAACTAAAATATGAAGTAATCCTATAAACTACCTCTTGAGGGCAGTCTAACAGGTAAAAGGCAAACCAGTCAAGTACAATGACAGTGAGTCCATAATGTTTCCTAAGCTGCTGAGTCAAAAGCTCCCGAGAGACAAAGGAGAACTAGGAGCAAACATAACAACTGACTTGACCTCCACCACCAGCACCATGTGGTTACTAATGGCCTTAGTAAGTGTCATCTCACTAATGTACTATATACTATCAAATACAAAACAAGACTGACAAGAATCCAAAAGATCATAAGATATCAAGCAAGAATACATATATATATATATATATATATATATATATATATATATATATATATATGTACACCACTTTCTCTATAATCTTAGTTATAAAAGGAAAGTCAGACATAGAGCAGTAATTCTCCAAACCATTCAATCCAAAATAAAGTCTAGTGAGAGAAGATGGAGTACCTGCCTGTTTTAACAAAGATGATAATACCCCCATCTTCAAAGAAGATCAAACAATTTGGCAGATAACTGGACCTAAAGATTCAATACAAGATTTAACTAAACATGAAGGTTCAGGATCCAGCAGGATCCAGCATGAAATAGGTAAAATATAAATCTGAAACTACATTCATAACCTCCTCATATTCATTGTGTTTAATCTCAAACTAGCAAATATCAGGGTATACCCCACAACAATCACTGCAATGCACTATGGATGTATTGGGAATTAGAGCCTGCATCATTATGGCAAACTTATCTACAAAAATGGTGCAGCTTGCTCAAAATAAAAGTGTTTTGAGTGGCAAGACAAGCCAGCCTGCAAACTTTGCCCACCACTCAAAAGAGCACATCCAGATAACAGATTGCATCAGATATTGCACCAGGTGCATCAGACATTGGACCGGACAAAAATCTTGCCTTCCTATATGATATCTCCATTAGGTAATGAGTATTCAGACTAAGTTTATCCTACAACAGGCCAGTCCTTAATCATTTGCACTACAGCCATCATTTCAGGCTTCATTATTCATGGTCCTCAAAAACAAGCTATGCTCCATGAGGTACTGCAGATTTAAAAGAACATTATCTAGAGCAATGATAACCTAAGAAGCATTTACAGTCATGTTACAGGCTAGTGAATCTGATTCATCCACGCTGAACACCTTTAGCAGCTCATCTGGTCCATCAAGGGAAGCAAAAAGACACCATGGTGCTACTCAATCTCATAAGAAAGATTAACTCAGTACTGAGTGGCTCAGCCGGTGAGAGTCCATGCATAAAGTAAGCATGGTGCTGTTCAGACCAAGAAAGATATTCTGTTATCAATTTATAATAAGACTCAAGTGGAAGACTAAGTCCAGTGTCCATAAACATGGCTAGAGCAGTAACAACCTGAGTGAAGCAGAAATTCACTAAAAGATTAAGGAGTTCCACAGGAAGGCTAGATGACTCATCATCAGCCAAAGCTTTAAGATCATTCAAGTTCTACCATCTTGAGTCTTACAGCTCTACGTTAAGAAGGAAATAAGAAAACACTCAAAGAAAACTTCTTTTATAAGCAGATGAATGATATTCAATGGTGCCACCTTGATTAATGAAGAAAAGCAACTATCTGTACTAGCCTGGGCAGAGCTGCACATAACATGGAGAACAGTTGGAATCATCACAGCCAAATGCAGTTTGAAAATTTTGTCTAAGTCTCTGTGATAAATGCTAGTTTGACCATGCAAAGAAAATCAGATAGAATTATATTTTGTTGTTGTTGTTTCTCATCAACCTGATGTTGAAAAGCATTCCCTAAGGCCCAGCTGTGCAGAAACAGGTCCACTCTAAAGGACAGAGATGACATTCCAACTCCTGAGGTATAACAAAAAAGACAAAACCACTGTCTATGTTGCATTTTACTCTAGTCTAGAGCAATGATCAGTTTAACTTAAGTGGGACCACTCAGATCCGGGCACACAAGAACTAGTCATCATTTGCTAGGTAATACATTACCATTTAAATTGCTGCATCTGTGCTTTATACCCATAACCACATCTCAAAATATGTAAGTATTCCATCTATTTGATGTAGTGTGCTTTTGTGGATGCAATATACTTTTGTGGACTGCAATTATAGTATGACACTGCATGGAATCATACCTAATACATACAAAGCTGATTTCATACTGTTATCACTGATACAAGTACCAGGATTACAGTGTCCACACTGTTACTTTTAGTGTATAAAATGTTCAATTTGTATTTCAAGATCAGGAGCACAATTATGGCCATGTACCTGGCTGTATAAGGTAAAATTATTTATTTTAATCCTTTGATTGTTTTTCCTATAACAACAGAAAAGTAAACTTTTAATTAGTATATAATTTAAACCACCAAAATAGTTATATTCATATCAGATTAGATCATATTTCAGTGATGATTGTAAAATATAAACATGCTGCAAAATGTTAAAAGTCTGTCCCACACTTAAAAGAATAGCATTCAAAAGTTTTTAAGAAGATTAAGAGATGATATTGTCACTGATGATACTTAGGACTTTTTTTAATGATAAAATATGTGAAATTATTTCTGACAACGGTGTATTCACTAGTCAGACAACAATGTGACTTGCAACAGTTAAAGAAATGACAGAAAAGCACAGAATTATACAATTGCACTCAGAGTTTTCAATGAAGTGAGCCAGTCATAAAACAGTTTACTTTTAAAGCATCAGTGAGAAATCACAGTGTTCTACTTCAGTACTGAAGAAAACAAGTTGAGTAACAATGATAAAAGGAGCAAGTGAACATATTAAATGAATGCTTTTGTTTCAGTATTTACAAAAGAAATATAAGATAGGGTACCTTACTCTGAGAATGCTAGTATCAGTGGGGTGAGCAGTAGACTGATGCTAGAGATGAAAGGCTGGAGGTAGAGAAGGAAATGTTTACATTAAAGAGAAAAACACAGGGAAATGAGGGGCTATCATGTCGTGGTACAGATGGATAATGCCCTAACTATGGCCCAGGTGACACAGCTTCACAGTTTTGATAAGTAGAGCTGACAACTCTGGAATTGGCAGGTGGAGATGGAAGTGCCCATCCAGGAGAAGTGCATTCATTAAATATGCTCCATGAAGGCAAGTGTAGTCCTTAGGGGGCAGCAGCCTTTGGATGTTGTTGCAAATACAGGGGTGGGGGGAATAAGGGTATGTCATAAAAAATAGCCCCCTCAGCAGCAGAAGCAGTTGCTTGCACCATGCTTGAGAATTCTCTTAAGATCCACACTGGCTCCAGCTCACTCAGAGTAGCCTGGGAGAAGAAAGGGGCATGTAAACTTGGCAATGGATGGGGCCCTAGAATTTCTGGAAAGCATGAAGCAGAAGAGGAGAGGGAGGGGTAAAAAAGAATTTGGTTACTCTGCTTTCAGACCCCTAGCTGAGATCTTCAACAGACTGCTAGCCATGGCAAATGTGGTTAATATCTGGAAGATAGCAAATATGGTGCCATTATACTGGGGTGGGAGGGTTGTTACTGTCCCACAGACCTATATGCTGATTTTTCTAAACCTGAAAGCATGTCACAGAATAGAATCATACAACACCATTTTAATGACAAAAGGGAGTTGTTAGTCACATTCTCTCCAGTTTTTATTATTCTATAACAGGGAAGCTTGACAGAAGAGCTCCTATAGATATAATTTAAGTGGACTACAGCAAGGCATTTAGTTCAGCAACACAGCAAAAGTTGTTAGAAAAACTACAAGAGCTAGGGATGAGATTGATACTAATGAAATGGATTAAGATGTGGTTGGTTTGTAGAGATAGAGTATTATAATAACAGGACATGATCGAACATAGGATCCAAAGCTATAGAACATGTTTGTATATGACACATTTAAGGGAAGAGAAAGATGCTGAAACTGGTGCAACTGTGAATAACATGAGTAATATTTATTTACTTATTTAAAAATTGTTTACAAGGAAACTCCAACTGGGACAGAGCCTATTTTCAGAGGAGGCCCGGGGAGAAACACTCCAGATGCATGTCTTTGGAATGGCAATATGGAATAATAGCATGGAGAAAGACTTGGAAATATGAACTAAGAGGAAAGATATAGGTGACAGTTGAGGTTCAATACTGACAAATATGAACTTGTGAATTTTGATCCCAATAACACTGGTGTGAGGTACAGGAGGAGTAAAGTCAGAGAAAGATAAAACAATAAGCTAGCAAAGCTAAAGGTACCAATCACACCAAGACTAGACCACCAAAAGTGAGGATGAGAAGGGAAAGGATCTAGGTATATTAAATACATTGAGACTAAACCACAAAGACTGACAGTAAGAAGGATTCAGAGTTATTAACCACATCAATATTAGATCACCAGTACTGAGACCATAAAGGAAAATTACACAGGATTGCCAATCACAACAAGACTACACCACCAAAAACTGAGGAAGATGGCTGTGGCATCATAAAACAGGGCACAAGGTTACATTCATATGAGATTTTATTTTGGAATATAAAGAGGCAGTGGTCCCACTCTATCAAGTCCTCTTACGACTTCACTTTGAGTATTGTGATTATTTCAAGAGTGTAGTCAAGGAGAAGGATCTGAAATTATTGGAAGATATTCAGAGAAAAGTAACTAGAAGAGTACATTAAATGTAAGAAAAAGGTATGAATGATGACTAGAGGAAGTGAGCCATTTTACTTACTAGAAGAACAGGCACAGGAGTTGGAAAAGGGGTGCACAAAATTATGTCATCGAGTTGTAATGTGCTCTATCTGAAAATGAACGACAGAAGTGGAATAAAGATAACACGATCACAAATATCAAATAGTAATGAAGTCCAAAAAGTGAGAACAGTCACCACGAGTAAATCCTTCTATAGAGTAGTCCCAACTCAAGCTCCTGACACACTGAAAATGTCCACGATGGAAATATGTAAAAAATTCATTTATTGGAAACAGAGAATAAGCGCTTTCGCATAGTTAAACTATGCTTCATCAGATACAATGTCACAAAATGATTCCAAAATACTTATACTAAACAACTTTTGGCGGGCTCATTAATTTAAAATGAAGCTTAATTGCCTTTCATCAATTTAAAGCCATCATTACATTCAAATGCTGTTTAAATTCAATCCAATTCATTTTCTAAAGTGCAGCACTCACACTCATCATAAAACATTTCAAAGCATTACAAAACTCTCTAGCTATACAAAACGCTGCAGACTTCAGACATAAGAAATGCATTTACAAGCTCATAATTCAAAATGCATAGTTTGAACAAAAGCATTGACAACTTGGCAAATGGCATTCAGAAATGAGAACACATCCCTCACAGGCTGAGAATACATTCATCAAAATATTATCATAGTGTTCCTTGTCTCTTAACTCATATAAACATAGCTAGAATCCCTTACCTTAATTGTAAGAAAATCTATACAATGCAAGTTATTTAAGACAGTTCCACCATCGGTAAAAAAGCTGCACCAAAGAAGCATCAACAAACTGTTTGCCATTGCAAATTAAACATCATCCTATTCGCTATTGAGGTCACATGTCTGGATTCTCTGTAGGGAGTTCCTCCTGACCTAAAAAGTTGTCCCCACGGTCCTAAAACAAGACTATAGAGACGGGGAACTAAGAAAATTTAATATAGGTCCAGCATTTAAATACATTCTTCATACGAATCCTACCCACCATGCGTAAGACATGTAAAGATGTATCTTTTCTATTACTAAAATTTTATGTCCCACATATAAACTTCAGTAAGTAAACATAAAAAATATGTAAGGGAATATATATATATCAATATAAAACCGAAACCGCTACAAACACGTATATTGATTCTCTAGTAATGAAGTAAAGGCAGTATCTGTATATTTACACGAACTACATACTATTTCATACGCATTAGGATAAATCATGTTGCAAAATACACCATTATTAATTCAGCATTACTATCCTAGTGATGCTTATTTTACATGAAACATAGAACGTGTTATGTGTCTGAAAAATTAACAAGAACCTATAAAAAAGTGCTGTATTTGCCACTAAATTTACATAGTAGTATACTACACAACATGTTTAGAGAATATACTATACAAATACATATAAATCATAAAACAAACATAACCACATATTCACAAAACAACAGATATAAAATATATCTATGGTATAGAGATGTGTATGTGTAACTATATACCCTTATAGGACAACAATGGCAAGATATTTATTCAAACGACATCTCCACAATGCTTCCTTTGAAAATCAAAACTATTCCTGTATATCAGTGTAGCTGGACTCAAAAGGGCAGTTCTAATCCTACATCTCATAGTGGAGGAGTGTCACCCCAGGTGAACATGCAGGGTTATATACCAAGACAAATATAGATATATAGGATGAAGGGTTACTCAAAACACCATTCTATCCAACTAAAACATACCCTTGCTACATATGTATATATATCAAACCAAGGGCTAATCTCAAAACGCCATTCTATCATGTTAAAACATGCCCTTACTATAAAATATAATAAGCACTAAAATAAAAATTAAAATATAAAACCTGTATATATAACCTGAATACCTAAGTACTATACTTATCTATTCCATCGTGAACATCTATAATATAGAGTACGTGCCTAGTGTAAAATTAATGATGTTTAGTAAATCCAGCATATACTGTAATGTTGAACAACAACTTCCAAGGTGGCAAGATATCCTAGCATTAAATGCTTATACATCACACTCCTAAAAGCTATAGATAAAGAAAATGCCCGGTTGGCTAACCACAAATTAAGAGGAAAAAAAGGGGGATAATACCCACTTTTAATATCCTAACTTACTAGGAAGTATGGGCTATAGAATTCTAGAGAGCAAAAGCCAACTTTATTTACGTTCAATCAACATCGGTTTAATAGAGATGAAGCCATTCAGCCCTGGAGAATTGTGTGCCGCTAATTTTAAAATCCAGTGTAACTCGGCTCTAGCCAACCTTTGTTCAATACTACCTCTTCTTAAAGTTGGAATAATTATGTCCAAAACCCTAAAAGTGAAAGAATGAGAGGGACACTCTTTAATATGCCTGGCCAATGCATTAGTGTCATCCTGCTTACGGATCTCATAAAGGTGGTCATAGATACGGTCCCTTAGCCTTCTCTTGGTTAGACCCACGTAAAATGCTGTACAAAAAGAACAGGTGGCCAAATAAATCACATTTTTGGTATTGCAGTCAGCATAGTACTTGGGTTTGAAAACAAAATTCATACTGGGATGTTGATAAGTCTGTGTATTGCTAATGCTCTTGCACCTTGGGCAGTGTAAACAAGGATATGTTCCTTTTCTGACCAGGTCCCCTAGTACTAGACCAGTGGATTTCCTTATATTCGTGACCTGCCGGTCATTACATAATTGCCTCTTAAGATTGTTGCAATTCCTATAGCAAAATGTTGGTGTAGGTCCTACAATCTTACTAATTTCTTTATTTACGAAAGGACATTCCAGTGCTTCCTAATCACACTTCTTACACTTTCCACTTCATTGGTGAATTTAATGACATAACTAAGCCTTTTCCACGGATATTGGGGCCAATAGTGGCTTCCATCCTCGTCCATTCTTAATATGGAACACCGGACTAGCATCATGTTCTAAAACTCCAAAATTTCATTTCTTACCCTTCTAACCATAGTCATGTCATATCCCCTATCCCTAAACAGGGTTTCCATATTATTAACTTCATTCAAAAGATCATCTTTGTTTTGACATAGTCTAGATACTCTTATAAATTGACTAGTGACTATGCCACGAAAGGTATAGGTTGGGTGCATGCTATCTGGTGCTAACAATGCATTCTTCCATACAGCTTTCCTGTAAATCCTGGTCACAATTTCACCCTCTTTTGTCAGCCTGAGCGTGACGTCAAGGAAATTAACTTCATAACTTGAAATCTCCACTGTAAACCTCAAAAAGTCTGTTGTAGTTTGTAGATAACCAAGGAAATGATGAAAACTATCTGACGTACCTTCCCAAACTATAAGTATGTCATCCACGAACCTTCTATAGTAGTCACATTCTCTCCAGTTTTTATTATTCTATAACAGGGAAGCTTGACAGAAGAGCTCCTATAGATATAATTTAAGTGGACTACAGCAAGGCATTTAGTTCAGCAACACAGCAAAAGTTGTTAGAAAAACTACAAGAGCTAGGGATGAGATTGATACTAATGAAATGGATTAAGATGTGGTTGGTTTGTAGAGATAGAGTATTATAATAACAGGACATGATCGAACATAGGATCCAAAGCTATAGAACATGTTTGTATATGACACATTTAAGGGAAGAGAAAGATGCTGAAACTGGTGCAACTGTGAATAACATGAGTAATATTTATTTACTTATTTAAAATTGTTTACAAGGAAACTCCAACTGGGACAGAGCCTATTTTCAGAGGAGGCCCGGGGAGAAACACTCCAGATGCATGTCTTTGGAATGGCAATATGGAATAATAGCATGGAGAAAGACTTGGAAATATGAACTAAGAGGAAAGATATAGGTGACAGTTGAGGTTCAATACTGACAAATATGAACTTGTGAATTTTGATCCCAATAACACTGGTGTGAGGTACAGGAGGAGTAAAGTCAGAGAAAGATAAAACAATAAGCTAGCAAAGCTAAAGGTACCAATCACACCAAGACTAGACCACCAAAAGTGAGGATGAGAAGGGAAAGGATCTAGGTATATTAAATACATTGAGACTAAACCACAAAGACTGACAGTAAGAAGGATTCAGAGTTATTAACCACATCAATATTAGATCACCAGTACTGAGACCATAAAGGAAAATTACACAGGATTGCCAATCACAACAAGACTACACCACCAAAAACTGAGGAAGATGGCTGTGGCATCATAAAACAGGGCACAAGGTTACATTCATATGAGATTTTATTTTGGAATATAAAGAGGCAGTGGTCCCACTCTATCAAGTCCTCTTACGACTTCACTTTGAGTATTGTGATTATTTCAAGAGTGTAGTCAAGGAGAAGGATCTGAAATTATTGGAAGATATTCAGAGAAAAGTAACTAGAAGAGTACATTAAATGTAAGAAAAAGGTATGAATGATGACTAGAGGAAGTGAGCCATTTTACTTACTAGAAGAACAGGCACAGGAGTTGGAAAAGGGGTGCACAAAATTATGTCATCGAGTTGTAATGTGCTCTATCTGAAAATGAACGACAGAAGTGGAATAAAGATAACACGATCACAAATATCAAATAGCTGATACCAAATCTGCAATAGATATTTGAAAGAGACAGTTACTGTTCAATGGAATCATGGTGCAGATATGAACTGTGAAGTATGAATCTGGCAGAGCAATTAAGGCAGTGGACAACAAAAATGGGGATTAGCACGGAATTGAAAGGAATTAGATTGGTAAAAGTAGTTTATGGGCAAGTTAGAAAGACTGTTTCATTCTGCAATCAAATAAACAAAATGAAATGAAGTAAAAAAGTGCAACAGTATTTCACCGCCACCCACTTTTTCTATGACCTCTCTTCTTCTAGCACCCCAAAGTAGGCAGGACAAGGATAGTAGAAGACAGTACTGTTATCTACTCCTCTATCCAGTTTGTTTTTGTATACCCTTCAACAAGTAGTGCAGACAGTACAGCTGCACAGTCAACACTTGTTTCTTTTGTTTAGTTGTTTAGTCAAATCCAACTCTTTGTGACCTCAAGGACTTTTACATACCAGGCCTGTCTGTTAAGAACTGCTCCTTTAAGCACTTTACTGATGCTGTTTATCATTCTTAGCCTCGGCTGACCCCTTTTTTTGCCTTTAGTCTTCCCCTGCATCAGTGCCTTCTCTAGTGAAATCCTGTCTTTCTATTATGTGGCCAAAGTATTTGAGTTTTAGTTTTACTATCAGACCTTCTAGTGTACTGGATGGATATATTTCCTTAAGCACTAACTATTTTAATCCTTTTGTAGTCCACAGAATGCTCAAATATTTTTCCCCAACACCACAGTACAGAAGCATCAATTTCCAGATGCACAAGTCCAACTTTCCCAGCCATGTTATTACAGAGAAACCTATAGCTTTTTATTTTTACTTTTACAACACCTTTACTGAATAACCACTTGTGAAATGGGCAAAATTACATTTATATAAAAGTAATCAAAACATATTAACAAGTTCAAATTTACAAACATTGTACATCACATGTATTGTTCTATACCACATAATTGAAGCAACATTGCATAAATTGTTCAATTCCTGTCTTGTCTTAAATCTCATTCATCCTCAAAATCATTTTTTCGACATGTATTGTTCCCACAATTTCCATTTTTTTTTTATGAAATTGACTCCTACCCCTTTCTAAAGATCCTTCCTGTTCTGTTCACTACTTCAAGTATAGTTGGTTTAGACTTTGATTTACATTTTCTAGTATTTGCTTTTGTGGTAGCCACCAGAATTAAAGGGTCTATATTAAATCAGCGAATGCTTAAAAAGATTTATCAGCCCTCTTTAAGCGAAAGCTTAAAATCCCAACACTCGGAACAGCAATTTTTTCCCAGGGAAAAAAATCGCTGTTGCATCAAAAAAAAAAAAAAAACTTCAAAACAGTAAATAAAGTGGGGGGCTTTGCCCACTCCCATCCCCTACTTAAATATACTAAACAGCCCAGCATTTTTTTTCCCTGGGGAAAAAAATCGCTGTTCCGAGTGTTCGGGATTTTTAGCTTTTGCTTAAAGAGGGTCAATAAATCAGCGTTCGCTTTTTTAAGTGTTTGCTGATTTAATATAGACCTGAATTAAAACCTAACAAGGCCTCACTATGTCCAGGCAATTCAAATCCTGTATCCCAGTTCAAAAAAAAAATCATTACTCACACTCATTTGTTCACACAGTGTTCCTGACAGACTTCTCTGTAAGAAATTTTTAAAGTCTGCCAACTCAAAACACTCCAGCAACATATGTTCTTGGTACTATGTACCTGAGGAAAACTTTTTTGGAGTCTGCTTGGGTATAAAGTACCTATGCAAACACCTCCAGGCACAAATTTTAAATCGTCTAGATCTTTTTTTTTTTTGCATATTTAAGAGTTATACACATGTAATCCCATTGGTTGGGCATAGAGTTGGCATCTTGGCACCCGCAAAAAAAATCTACTGCCAATCATTAGCGGACTGGAGTTCAGCTGTGGCAACCCCTAACCGGGAAAAGCTGAAAGAAGAACAACACATGTACTCCCATTGTTTCTTTGTGGACTGATTATCTAATTTCTTTTCCCAATCTGTTCTGACCTTTCTGATTACTTCCTATAGTTATGCAATATTTTGTATGCCCTACTAAATATCTTTTATATATACATACATATATATATATATATATATATGTATACACATACATATACACATACATATTTTATATATATATATATATATATATATATATATATATATATATATATATATATACATATACACATACACACACACACACACACACACACACACACACACACACACACACACACACACACACACAGATATGTATAGCAACTTCTGTTCCAGATTCAAATAAAATCTCAGCCAGTGCTGGTCTTTAATTTAGAATTCCCTCATACCTTTCTCTTGGTCTATACTCAAATAACAATCCCTGAAAGGAACCTCAATCACTAGCCTGTAATCCAAATGTCTTCTTTGTCTTCCCATTCTATTACCTTTCTCTGTCCAATTATTTATTACCAATACATTTGTTCCTTTGACAGGTTCCTCCAGTATATTTCAGCCCCTCATATCTAATCTCTGTACCCTTAATTGCAGTCATCCCTATCAGCATAATCTCCTTTATCCATTCCTTGTTGACTTAGTTGTTAGTATACTTTCTGCTAGTTTATAAATATAATATTCTGCATGACTGTTGTCAGTCTCATTAGGGATCTGTGTCTGAAATCCTAGTCGTTCCTTATCTTGAATTATGTCCTTTCTCCATCATCATTCCTTTTCACTTTGAACATTAGCTTTCTGCTTGTATTATGTATGAGAGACTTAACTGTGTAGCTCTAAAAATCAATAAATGTGATGTACAAAGGTGTAGATGTAAAATATCCCTTCAAATCAGATAATCCTAAACCTCCTTGTTCTGTTGGGCGGATCAACTTATCCCACTTGATTCTTGCCCTTGTTCCCTCCCAGAAAAAATCCTTCAACTCTTTATTAATTACTACGTACAACTTCTGCTCTAATTGATAAAAATTAGAAGTTATGTACCTACCATAACGTTCCATGTTAGTTGTCTTCTCTCGCCTTCTTTCTTGCTGGATGGGTAGGTTCTTGAGAACTCCTTTTACCAGCTCGAGGCAACCCTATAGCCCATGATGCAAGGCGGGACTACCTCAGATCTCGTTTGGTAGCTAACATACCCTGCTAAGGATAAACCTAGAACAACTAGGAAACAACAACTCCTAACAAATGACTCTCCTACCTAAGAGTCAGGAGAGAACAACCTGAGAGGAGACTTTTCAAGATCTGTCCAGGCCAGGGGAAGGAGGGGCAAGAAAGAAGAGAGAAGACAACTAACATGGAGCGTTATGGTAGGTACATAACTTCTAAATGTTAAGTTGTCAATCTATTCATTCTTGCTGGATGGGACCGCGTCCCTAGCACCTGTATCCCGGGTGGCTCAATGGAACAGACTCTTGAGAACTGTGGAACCAAAACTGGCCTGGAGGCCAAGTCCAACTTGTAATGAGAGACAAAGGTATGAGGCGTGGCCCAAGTAGCTGCTGCACAAATGGTATCAATGGGTAGTCTATCCTGAAAAGCTGCAGAAGTGGATAGACTCCTGGTTGAGTGTGCTTTTGGCTTAGAAGATAGTTGTTTGCCTCTGAGAGAGTACACATAGGAAATGGTGGAAGTCAACCATCTGGATAAGGTCACTTTAGAAACTGGAAGACCCATCCTGTTTTCTGCATAGGAGACAAATAATTGGTCCGATTTTCTAAATTGTTTAGTTCTATGCAAATAGTACCTGAGCTGACGATGGACATCCAAAAATGCAGTTTCTGTTCAGCTCTGTCGGAATAGTTTGGGAAAAAGACTGGTAGATCTATAGATTGGTTAATATTGGTTTGAGACACGACTTTGGGGAGAAAGGAAGGGTTAGTTCTTAATGATACCCTGTCCTTATGAAAAACCAAATAAGGTGAATGAATGCAGAGAGCTTGAATCTCGGAAACCCTTCTTGCAGAAGTGACAGCCAGTAAAAATATAGTTTTCCAGGTCAATAACTTCAAAGAGCATGAAGCAGGCGGTTCGAAGGAGGTAGTATCAAGGATGCCAACATTAAGTTTAGATCCCATTGGAGGATGCTTTATAGGTGGTTTTAGGAGAAAAACTCCTCTCAAAAGGCCTTGCATAATCTATGAGACATAATGTTATTGTCATGCAAGCCAACATGATACTTGGAAATAGCAGCCAGTTGTACTTTGACTGTAGATGACAAGGATCCTGAATGAAAAACCTCCGCCAGGAAATCTAAAACAGAATGTACAGGAGCAGTAAAGGGATCAATATTTCTGGAGTTTGCCCAAATAAACGTCGCCACTTGCTATCATAAACAGTCCTAGTGGACGACTTCAAAGAAGACACTAAAATGTCTCTGACTGAGTCAGAAATCATCGGTAGTCTGGCTAAGGAAGGAAGTGGAGCAACCAAGCAGTGAGGTTGAGAGAATGAATGGTGCTGCTGACCGACTGGTGGATCAAGAGATCCGGAACTGGGTCCAGATGCCAGGGCTGCACCAGAAGGTGACGATGCAGAGAACCAAATTTGTCGAGGCCAATATGGAGCAATGAGGATCAATTTGGCTCTCAAAACGGTGGCTTTCTGAATGACTTGTGGAATCAAGGGGAAAGGGAGGAAAAGCGTATAGAAGTCCCCGAGGCCAATCCTGGGTTAGAGAATCTCTCAGGGGTTGGCCTGGAAGAGAGTGAAATAATCTGGGCACTTGTTGTTTTGAGGAGTAGCAAAAAGATCGCAACAAGGAGTGCCCCACTTCATAAAAATCTGATCCACTACAGATTGATTGAGAGACCACTCGTGAGGCATCAGAATAGATCTGCTGAGCCTGTCCGCCAATAGGTTGGACCTGCGTTGCTATCAGAAACCGCTGAGAAGAGATCACCCATTGCCAAAGTCTGAGAGCTTCTCGACATAACGGATAGGACCTGGTTCCGCCTTGTTTGTTGATGTACCAGACCACGGACATGTTGTCCGTTTGTACTGCAATAGTCCCCGTGGGAAGAAAGTCGTCGAGGGCTTGCAACGTTAAAAGCACTGCTCTCATCTCCAGGACATTTATGTGCAGATGGTATTCTATGGGTTGCCACGTCCCGTGGACCATCCTGCCCTGATAATGCCCCCCCCACCCGATCAGAGAGGCATCCGTAGTGACTGTGGCAACTGGAGGAGGGAATAAAGGTCGGCCCTGATGAAGGAAGATATCCACCATTCCAGATGAGCCCTGCGACTGTGTGACTAAGATTTCGTGCCTCATCGGAGACTGTGGTACGACCACTGCGTGAAAGCATCCACTGCAGAAGACACATGTGGAAGCGAGCTAGTGGAAGGAGAACAATGGCGCAGCCATAAGACCTAGAACCTTCAGTATAAATCTGGCTTTGACCTTGTTGCTTTGCAAAAGAAGCGAATTTTGGATGTCCAGAATTCTTTGATCAGTTAGTCTGGCTGACATTTTACGGTGTTTAATTCTGCCTATAAAGGTGATAGACTGGCAAGGCAGAAGATTTTTCAAATTTACTGAAATTCCCAAACGCCTGCAAAGCTGCAGAGTGTAGTCTCTGGTCTGAAGAAGTTGATACGTGGTGGTGGCGGAGAGGAGCCAGTCGTCCAAATAAGGAAATACCTGGAATCCTTGACGTCTCAGATGAGCTGTGACCACTGCCATGCATTTGGTAAACACTCTGGGGGCAGAAGTGAGGCCAAAGGGCAGGGCTCTGAATTGGTAATGACTGGTCCCTAGCGGCGGAGAAACCTCCTGGGCCTGTGAATCTTTATGTGATAGTACATCCTGAAGGTCTATAGAGCACATCCAGTTGTCCTTGCCCAGAAAGGGCAGAATGGACTGAAGCGTGACCATCCGAATCTTGCCTTCTTGACAAATCTGTTTAGATTGCTCAGGTCTAATATTGGTCTCCAATCTCCCGTCCTTTTGGGGACCAAAAGAATCTTGAGTAGACGGATCCTACCTGGTCTGCGGCACCGTCTGGACGGCTCTTTTTCTAGGAGTTTTGAAACCTCCTGTTCTGCCAAATCCCTTTGACCAGGTGAGATGTCTGGAAGGGATTGTAGAGGTACGGGAAACCTTTCGAAGGGGATTTTGTAACCCTCGGATATAAATCGACTGTACCCACATCTCTTGTGATAGGGATTGCCAGGCTACTGGGTACAGTGAAATCCTTCCGACTGCCTCCAAGGGTGGACAGTCGGGCAACACCTCAGGGATGTTGAAAAGGCTTCTCAGGAAGAGACTCCCTGTTGCCTTGGTTCTGAGGACCCCCCCTGCCTCTAGGGCGGCGTCCATTATTGTTACCCCCTCTGCCTCTGGGGTAAACTGACCACGTCGTCCGGTGTAGCTCCTTGGGCTTTCATCTTTCCCCTTCTGACCCTTGGGATATGGTCTAGAAGGAGTGGAAAACTGGACTCCAATGGCAGAAAGAGTTTTACCGTCCTGCTCACACCTGGTCAAGGTATCCTTCACCTGAGGTCCGAACAAAGCTGAACCATCAAAGGGGGTATTAGTGAAGGACGCCTTAAAGGGGTCCGCAAAATTACAAAGCCGCATCCAGGCTTGGCATCTTAGAGCAACTCCTGTGCCTGCGGCCCTGCTTGCTCCATCAGCTGCATAAGATATGAGCCGCATGGAGGAGTTAGATATGGAATTTAGGATAGCAAGCTGCGAGGCAATCTTTTTCTGAGCCCCAGCAGCAGAAGGATCCTGAACTACTTCACCCAGTTCTTTGAGAACATCTCATTGAAGCCTGGTGAAGTGACAAAGATAATTCAGCAAAGGTCGCTGAAGAAAACATCCGCTTTCCATACCTGTCCATGGTCCTAGAGTCCTTATTAGGAGGATGGACAGGTACTGAAGGATCCGCCAGTTCCTTCTTAGTGGCAGCCACCACCACCATAGCATCCACCTGGACACCCTTGGAAAGGAACTGTTTGTCCGAAGGGGCCGTAATGAATTTGGATGGTCTTCTGGGGACAGGTTCCACAGAATCTGGAGCCCACGCCTTCAAGCCACTACCTGCATAAGTGGGTCGAAAAGGAGACACCCAGGAGGTGGAGGTCAGGATCCAAAAGCCTCCAGGTATACCGACTCATCCTCAGAGGGGTCAATGGAGGGCCAATTCCCCCTCTGTTTGAGGAGCTCAAGGATGTCTGAAAAGGAGACATCCTCAGAGGGGACCGTGGGGAACCCTCCGACTCATCTAAGTTGGTATCAGATGTAGTAGACTCAGAGGAGTCTGTGTGTTTCCTCTTACCGTCCTCTTCCGGGGTTCCCCTGCAGGATCAGGAGAAACCTCGGAAGAGGAGGGGAAACCTGGGGCGATGGATCCCTGGGCCTGAGAGCAAGAGGCTGGCAGGCGTCTGCAGGCACTGATGAGGGAGGAGCTAGAGGGATAGACCGTTGACCAGGCTCAGAGGCCAGGACACTCCTCATCACCTCAAAGGCTCCCCTCCCGGGAGACCGAATATCCCGCTCGAAGAAACAGGAATTCCGGCTCCAATGAGAGGAAGGCTCGAGGCCGATGTCGGCGCCCCAAAGCGAAGCCCGAGAGGAGGCGGGGTCAGACAAGGTCCGATGCCACTAGCCCCCTCGGAGCCGACAGTGGAAACCCGATGACCGGATCCCTCCAAGGAAGGCCTCAAGGAGGAGATCGGGCCGAGGGCGATGGAGCCGAAGGATGTATCAGCTCGGCATCGAAACAGTCGCTGTCCCGAAGCTCCGGCTCCGAACTCTGGTGTGGAGTCGGAGGAGGAAGTTCAAGGGTAAGGCTATAGCGAAGTCTGTTGAGACGGGCTATGGAGCATTTGGGCCAGTGCCTGAGACTTCAACAGCCTGCTTACCACCCTCTCTAAGTCGTGGTCAGACAGCCTGGAAGATCTCGAAGATCGGCTCCGATGGCTCCGCTCCGACAAGAGGAGACCCGGGCGAATGGATACTCAGTATCGAAGGGACCGAGATCTCCTTCAGGTCGAAGCCATCGGGCGAAGTCCCTGAACTCCAGATGGAGCCGGGTTTCTCGGCTCCGATGCTGGATAAAGTCGCGGCTCCAGCGGGGCGACAAAGACCAATAGAGAAGGTATCGGGAGCCGGCGCTGGCCCTACTTTAACGGTAGATGCATCGGTTCCAGCGGGCCGATCTCGCCCCACGGAGCCGAGCCACCGGAGGAGGCTTGGATACTGAAGCCTGAGCCTTCGGTGGTTTAGAAGGTTTCCCAGACCCTGCTTTAGAGGAGAACCTTCTGGCTTAAGTAGCCTCGGAGGATAAGCTTATTCCTCCTTTCCTGCAGGACTCTCTGGCTAAGCGTGACACAAAGCACAGGAGTCCTGCAGGTGCAAAACACACACAAGAAGTGTGACCGTCTGTCAGAGACATTTTCTGACAGCACTGGTCACACTTCTTAAAAACCTTGCCTTCCCTAGACATATCCTAGGAGGAAGTAACACACAAACCCCAACAAACACACAAAATTAATCCCTACACACAACACACAGGAAGGGATTAACCAATAGGGTTTAGGCCTAACTAAAACTTTATACTAAAGGTAATAAAAAAGGTTTAAAAAGTTTGAAAGGAAGGGAAGAGGGTAGGCTGAAAAACACTACAGACAAAACTAAGAATAAAGGGAAAATAAATTCTAACTAAGCTTTTCTGATTTTACCAGAAAATCACTTACCTCAGCTGGCAAAGGAGACCTCTTTCGCTAAGCGGCAAACGAGATCTGAGGTAGTCCCACCTTGCATCATGGGATATAGGGTTGCCTCGAGCTGGTAAAAGGAGTTCTCAAGCTAAGGGATCGAACCTACCCATCCAGCAAGAATGAAGGCGAGATTGACAACTTAACATTATGCCTGACCTGTATATAAAACTAAAGGGACTAAAATATTTTTACTGGCCGAATCTTGCCATTCATATCCATATGCAAGAGCTTCCAGTTTCGCAGCTTTTGTATTATGTTTTGTTTAGTCTCTTCCCACATACCCTTAGTTCCTATAACAGAATCCTTTTTAATCCATACTCCTGAATACTTCATTTATCTTCTTCACATAAATATGGATACTGCTGAACCAGTTCATGTGCGGGTACATAGTTTATAGCTATACCTTTGTTTTATCTTCATTCATTTTATATCCTGAAAAAAAAAAGAACTGTCTCAGAATGTTCCACAACTCTAAGATGTCCTTTTTCTGTTACATCACATACAAAATAATATCATCCACAAATAAAGCCAACTTTTCCTGAACACCATACCAATTCTATCCTTACATTTCTGAGTCTTTATTTTCTTTGTCAATGGCTCTAAATATAATGAAAATAACAAAGGAATAAAAGGGCATCCCTGCCTGTTTCCTCCCACTTTGATTTTCCCTTATATATCTTTCTTATTAACTTTATTATTGCATCTAGAAATGCAAATGATTCCATTGCCCGACTCATAAATTCCCAACATACTTTGTTGAATGCTTTCTCTGCATCAAGACCCACCAGTAATAGTATTTTTTCTTACATTCTTCTTCCTCTGGATCATCATTGTTCTGTTACTGTTCTCAAATGGTCTCCCTCCCCTCCACAAAACCACATTGATCCATATCTATTTGTCATTTTTGCCATTCTTTTACCCATTATAGACATAAACACTTTATAATCATTGTTTAAAATTGAAATGGGCCTATATGAAGCTGGATATAATCTGTATTTTTCATCTTTAGGTATTAGAGCCTCCACAGCTTTTTCCAGGAAGTTGGTGCTTCCCCTCCTTTTAAAATACTGTTAAAATCTTTAACATCTTTATCACTTTCTTCCCTCCTAGCTTACAAACATCCACTGGAATACCATCTATTTCTGGAGACTTTCCTAGAAATTGGTTATACATTCCCATTATTTCTGGAGACTTTCCTAGAAATTGGTTATACATCCCCATTTTTATCTCATCTCTTCCTATTTTAAATGTTAACTGTTGAGCGTCATCTACCTCTAACCTCATTATATTTATGTCTTCCATAAATAATTCCGTTTGTGACTTTTCTTGATATTCCCAATTCTGTGTCTTATACAAATTTTCATCTCTCTAATACGTCTAGAGGCTCTCTGGTTAAACTTCTTGTTATAGAATCACTAAGTTTGCCAACAACCCTTTCCACTTTATGTTACCTAAGTTGTTGTGCCAAATGTCTTTGTGCTCTGGAGTTATCAATAAACAGTTGCTTAACAGCAATATTTCTAAACAAATGTACATTATCCAGATACTCCCTTATTTTTCTCTTTAGCAGGCTACAATTGCACTTCTTACTGTTCTGTGAGTTTTCCCTTACTCTGTAATACTTGTCAGCCTGTATAAATAATTGCTTTTACTTCTAAAATCTCTTTTTCTTTTATTTCTAAACTATTTTAAACCCCACTTTCTTTATATCCCACTCACTAGCTATAACTTCTGGAATACTTTCTGTTTTTCCTAGTAACTCCAGAATAATTTCCACTACCCATTCCTTAAAATTTCTCCCTTTAACATGTAGGTGGGAAGTGCCAGTGACTCATCTTAACTTTATTCCCCTGCATTTTTATATTAGCAATCACTGACACATGTTCTGAAATAGTTATCAGCTATTTGTCAAAGTTTGCAATTAAATGCACGTTGCTGTAAAATATTATTTCTGTTTAGTCTAGCCCAGTTATCGTACTTTGGGGAATAATATATAAAATTCTCTCTGTGTTCCTACTACTGAATTAACATCATTCATTCCAAATATTTAGATAAATTTCTTCAGAAATCTGCCTTGTTGTTGCCTAAGTCTTTGCACCAAAGGTTTTTGTGCTCTGGAGTTATTCTCAAAAAATGGTTGCTTAACAACAGCCTTTCTAAACTCATGCATATTATCCAAGTACTCCCTTATTTTCTCTTTAGTAGTTTCCAACTGCACCTCTTCTTGTTCTGTGTGATTCCCCTTATTCTGTAATACTTTAACCTTTATCATCCCTCTAAATAAGTATTGCTACTTCTTAACCACATCTCTTTTTTCTTTTATTCCTACTCCACTTTTAAACTCCACTTTCATTTTATCCCACTCACTAGCTATAATTTCTGATGCGCTTTCTATTTTTCATAACAACTCCCGAGTAATTTCCACTACTCATTCCTTAAATTCCTCTGTTTTAAATAGGTAGGTGGAGAGGTGCCAGTGTCTCATCTTTACTTCATTACCCTGCATTTTTCTACATAATTACTGGTGCGTGATCTGAAACAATCATTGGACGTGCATCAAAGTTGTCAATTAAATGCATATGCTCCTGTGAAATATAAATTCTGTCTATTCTAACCCAGTTATTGTACCTTGAGGAATAATATGTAAATTCTCTCAGAGTTCCTACTACTGAATTCACATCTTCCATACCAAATGTTTTCATAAATTTCTTCAGGAATCTACCCTCTCATGTTATAGTTTTCCCTTCTAGGCTTCCCAAACACATTTTCAGTTTTGCAAATCAAATTCCAGTCCCCACCTATAAGTAAGTCATTTCAACCTCTGATTTTTGCAGTTTTTTCAGCTCATCTAAATATCTGCTTAAAGCTTCTTCCATTTTTTCCAGCCTTTTGTTATGTGAATTGATATAATCCTTCAGTGTTTCACTGAGAACATTTGACTTATTATTTCCTCTGGATTACTGAAAGCCATGCCTTGCACCAAAGCTGGAGCTTGAACTGCCTTTTGCTGAAGAGCTGCAGGATTTTTCCAAGTCAGTGTTTTCTCCTCACCTTTTCCACTTGATTTTCTTTCAGACTCTCTTAGTTTCTTCTTCTAGGGCATTCAGGCAGTGTACGTTACTAACCAGTAACTGAATTTACTAAAAGAATAAAACTAAAAGAATAAATTCCTGGCACCTGTGTTTCAGTTTATTTTGTCACACTGGGAGAGATGAAGTTATGCTGTTAATTAATGTGCAGCCATCTTTGAAAATCGAGAAAACTATAGCATTGTTCTTAGACATTTGTTGACAATATGATGTCTTTGCTCTTTGAAATCATACCCAGATTTGCAATGGTCTTCCATCAAAAAAGCAAGTGTCTTTTAATTTCATGGCTGCAATCACCATCTGCATGGACCTTTGAGCCCTGGAAAATTTTAAAGCCAACATGACACTGCCTTGTATTTAGATTATTACTAAAATTACAAAAAGGACACTGCAAATAATTTCATATGTGAATAAAATGGCATCATTGCCTTAACAGTGCATCTGCAAAGGTAGTTCAAATAAATCCCTAGCAAAGACCATATTATCATCCCACAATAAAGCTGACAAGCAAGTTTTATGCCAGTTAGTGGGGGAACTGAATTACAGTTCTCAGAAATATGGAAATTCCATTTTTATGAGATGAAATTCAGGAGCCATATCCCTAATTTGTAAGAATAAATTCTGGTCATTAAGATAATTTCATTATAATTTTCTAGTGGGTCTACATATATGCAGAGCCGGATCATGGTCAAATGTGACCCTGAGCAGGGTAATGGTTTAGGGTCACACACACACACACACACACACACACACACACACACACACACACACACACACACACACACACACCAGTCCCCCACAGACTCTCATACACAGCAGCCCCCTGCAGCAGACCACCTGCACCCCCCACAGTAGACCCCACTTCAGCCATTCCAGTGTCATATAACTTGGCTATTTCTCCCCAGTTACCATAAACACTGTTCAAACCTGTCAGTATGCATACTAGTTTCTTCTTTACTTCTACAATGATTGTAGATATTTTAATTTAATTTAAAACATTTATTTCATATTTTATAGCACAAACACTGCTAGACATTTGCTAAACAAAGCAATATAGCTTCACAATGAAAACAGTAAACTTCTCTACCCTTGAAACAACATTGAAACCCACATGCATTTGGCCAGTGGTGGATTAAGTTTATATTTGGACTGTTTTCAAACCACAGCCACTTTGCACACATTTGTAGGACCATGCATATGAGCATGTGTTCTTTGATTCATGTTCTTGATTGTATTAAATTATATTCCTTGTACAATGCAGCACCATTTGTTAGAGTGTGTTTTAATTTGTACTTTTTGAACATTTTTTTCCAGTAAGCAATGAAACAAAACCTATGAACCAATAATGACAAAACTGCTTATTTCAGAACATTTCAGCCATCAAAGGCCACTCAAACTTCTGTCATTACATTCCACAAATATCAGTCAACATGTACAATCTCTACAGGAGTAAGTCATCTGAATAATTCCACATTAAAGAGATCTGTAACTAATAAAGAGCTTGCTGCTAGCAAACAACTTTATATTTCAGTATTGTATCTACAAATTCAGTGCTTGCTACCCTTGAAGAATAAATCGCCTATGTTACATTAAAAATGATAATAATGCAATAGGGAATGAATGTTAAACTGGCAACAGGCTCATAGTTATTAGGCATCTCATCCAAATGAGGACACATTCAGGACTACAGCACCTCCACCCCCCTCTTAAAGTACAACACAATATCAACAATCCATCTTAATGGTGTGGGAGTATAATTCACAGCCTTCTGCATTAAAAGCAAGTACGCTACCTGTTGTACTACTAACATGGCTTTCAAATTCTATAGTACAGGGATGACCATTTGCTAAACAAAACAGATGCACAATGAAAACAGACTTAGCATGATCAGCAGTAAGCTTCTCTTCCCTTGATGCTAACAATTCCTTTAAAATGCACTGAAGCTCACAATGCACTGACTCACAGTTCCTTGAAAATGCACTAAGGCAGCTGGTGGCACATCTCTCAACTGTCCAGATTTCTACAGAATGTCCAGATTTATGTGTCATATTTCTGGTCTGCAAATCTTAATTTGTGTTTTTCTGGCAAAATAGAGAGGACTGAAGTCATTAAATAATGACATATATTTCAGTTCCAGACTTCATATCCTTCAGAAAATGCAAGCTAACACAAAACCTGTAATTCTAACAACATTCTAAGTTTATTAAATCAATGTTTAAAATCTGTCCCTATTTTGAGTCTGAATCTCCCCATTAGTAAAGGCTTTGTCCAGACTTCCTATGTTAGGAAGTTGAGAGGTATGGTTGGTGGACAGGATTCAGGCTCTAGACTACTGTAACAAAGGTACAGGGTACAAGCTTAGTGAAATTAACTACCCTGACATTCCTATCTAGGCATTACACACAAACACACACACACACACACACACACACACACACACCTTTTTCCATCCATAGCAGGAAGAACCTTATTGATACATTCATCATTTTGCTCTGTAGGCAGAAACTCTGTATTTAAATTCCATGTATGGATGTCAAAAGAAAAAGAAGAAGCACGTAACAGCAGGTGTGCATGCGTTGATGCATGTACAGATGAAAATCCGTGATACAGATGGCATTCTTTAAGAAGAATGCTCTTAAAGAAGGCATGTAATTTTTTTAAATTAAAAAATAAATGTTGTGGCTGCCCTCCTGGCTAGCAGGCCCCCTCCCAGCCAGTGGTCCCTAGGAGATTGCCTAGGTTGCCTAGTACTGGATCCAGCTCGACATATATGCAAAATTAAAATGGATCCGACATGCAGAACACTCAGTAAAGTAAGCTGACAGCATCATAAGTAGTAAATATTATAATGGAAAATGTGGATACCTGCAGTGTTTAGTAAGCCACCACTGGAGCTAGCCACTTTGTAAACACTCTTGGTGCAGCAGATAACCCAAAGGGTAATGCAGAAAATGGAAAAAGTGAACCAGACACACAAAATCTTAGAAATATCCTGCATTTGTATGCTATTGGAATGCAATGGTATGCATACATGAGATCTAAGGCTACCATACGACAGTGGCCTGAGAGGAGCATATCATCCTGAACAAAAGATCTTTTTCCATAGGCACTTCAAGAAGATCCTCTCAAAGAATCTCCAGTACACCAAATGGTTGGTTCTGTCAAGCCCAAGCAGGGCACTGGAACAGCCACAGAGGATGTTTCTGACACCTGGCCCATAGTAGCCAGCAAGACAACACCTGAGGCATTTGAGGAAACAGGTAAATGGCCTAAGAAACTAGCAATGGCCACTACAGAGCTACCCACTCTCAGTTGAGGCATAGTAAAAGCTGGTAAGGGCAGCATGGTCTCGTCCATTCTTATTTTTTCATTTGAGGTACATTCAAAGAAGGACCAGCATGACCAGCTAAGTATCTATGCTGTAGCTGGGGAAGAAGCCTGATTTCTGGTAAGGAATACCTGAAGGAGTTGGTCAGAAGATAAATTGTCATTAGTAAGTATAAACAGTATACAGTCCTTTCAAAAAAAAATAAAAATACTCCAAAACAGTTATAAAGGAAGCATGCAAAATTTTCTTGTCAAAAACATAGATTTAAATTTTATTTATTTTATTTTACATTTGTTAATCAGGGGTGTCTGACTGAGCTGAAAAGGCCCTTTTTCAGCAGAGGCCTAGGGAGAAAAGCTCCACAAAGAAAAATTACAGACACATTTAGTTATTTAGACATGATCAGTATACACACAAATTACAAGAGAGATGTTTTTACAGTGGTATGCGGCACATAAACAGTTACAGTGGAGAGAACAAACAAAAAAAAATTAATTTTAAAAATAAAGGTAATTAATAGATTTGTGGTGTACAGCTGAAATTTAGAACATAGGTAGAATACATACATAGTACACAGGTACAGTACATACATTGTAGATTAGCCAGTGTTTGTGAGTAAGATTGAAAACTATTATCAAATGCTCTAGATTTTGTATGCATATGTTATCTGCTTTCATCACATAAAATTTAACTAAACAAGTAGTAAACACAAGCATTAGCATAAAAGACCCAGAAAAAATACTTTTGGACTGTCTAAAACACTTAAACAAACAAACCTAAAAAGTGATGTAGGCCACTAAATAACAGTCTACCCTCAAAACCAATCCCTAAAGAGACAGTAACATTAATCGAGGAACATCTAATAGCATGCGTAAATAGCATGTTTTTCTTAAAGTGACATGCTGCTAATTTCACCAAAAATACTTAAAACAGTACAAATGTATAAAAAATAAAAGTTATGTACTCACCATAACGGTGCATCTGTGTAGTCTATTTTCATTCTTCCTTAACAAATAAGTTTGGATCCGATCCTTGGATCCAACTCAGACACATTTCTCTAGATTCTAGGATATGACTATCAAGTTCCTCCTTTTACCTATAATACCCCTGACCACTGCAGTACCTCAGATCGAGTTTGCTGCTACTATACAACTTTAAAATATAAAATTTAGTAATAGTATTACAGAAAGCAGAAAGGTAAGAGAACAGGAGCTCAAACAGGAACTATGATTCCTAACAAAGAATTCCATCAGATCACTCCCAAAGACATGGAAAGGGGTAGGTGGGGGGGGGGGGTTGAGGAAGAATGAAAATGGACAACACAGATGCATAGTTATGGTGAGTACATAACCTCTATATCTGATATTGTCATTTTCATTAGTTCCTCAATGAATGGGACAGAGTCCCCAGCAACCAAAACCTTGTGTGGCCCTCATAGAAGGATGTTCCAGAGAACTGCAGAACCAAATGCAGCTCTGTTTCCAGAGATAATATCCCACCTGTAATGAATGATAAAGGTATGAGCATTAGACCATGTGGCAGCTGCATAAATATCATCAATAGAGGCTCTGGCTCAAAAAGCAGATGACGTAGCCATAGACCTAGTTGATTCTGCCCTTGTTTGTCTTGGTAAGGTTAAGCCTCTAGAAGAGTAAACATTAAAAAATGCAACCTGTAATCCATTTTGTGTAGATTTTGATAAGAGTGATCCTGTTTGTTACTGAAAAGAAAGCAAACAATTGGTCAGATTTTCTAAATTCATTAATCCAATGAAGATAAAAACAAATGTACCTATAAACAATGAAGCATGTATTCTCCTTTATTGTCAAATTTAGAAAAGAAAACAGGTAAGTTGATTACTTAATTAATGTTTGCTTCAGAGGCAACCTTAGGTAAAAAGGAAGCTTTAGTACACAAGATAACCTTATCTTCATGGAAAATCAAATAAGGTGGTTTTGAAGAGAGTGTTTGGAGTTCAGAAACTCACCTCGCAGAAGTTATACCCACAAAAAAGACTGTTTTCCAAGAAAGAAATTTTAGATCTGCTTTAGCCAAAGACTCAAAGGGTGACTGAACTAAACTCTGTAATACAACAGTAAGATTCCAAGGAGGAGTGGGATCCTTAATTGGGGGTCTAAGTAGGAAGGTACCTTTAAGAAATGCTTTACATAACTTGGATTAGGCATTGCCTCCAACGTGGTAGTTAGAAACAGCTGCCAGCTGAAATTTGATGGCAGAAAAACTCTAACCATTTTGAAAAATAGTGGCAAGAAAATCTAAAACAGCATGAAGGGGAGCAGTGAAAGGATTCAAGTCTTACTGCTGAGCCCAAAAAAAAAAAACTCTTCCATTTACTCTTATAAATCTTCCTTGTACAGGGATTCTGAAATGAAAATAAAATTTAGTAAACAGGAGTGGAAAGCCTGGAATTTCTAGCCACCATTGGAATTGGAGAAACCATCTGGTTAATCAGAAGTCTGCAATGTCCGGATGAGTCATCCATGACAGATGTGAAAGGAGGTCTGGACTGGTTTCCAGTGTCCAAGCAGGACACAGTAGGTGAGAGCATAGAAATGGGAACCACACTTGCTGAGTCCAGAAGGAGGCAATGAGGATCACTTTGCACTTCAATTGAAGTGCTTTCTGAAGGAATTTGGGGATTAGAGGTAGGTGAGGATAAGACTATAGAAGACCAGAGGGCCGAACATGGACTAGTGCATCTCTCCGTGACTGTCCCTGAGGAGGAATTAGGGCAAATAACCTGCTGCATTGTTACTGAGGGGAGAGGCGAATACAGCACAGCAAGATGACCCCATTTGTAGAAGATCATGTTTTCCACTATCTGATTGACAGAGCACTCATGAGGCTTCAGGATGGTCCTGCTGAGTTTGCCGTTTGGAACAGTGAATGTTCCTGATATAGGCATTGCTACAAGAAAGCAGTTGGAGGAGATCGCACACTGCCAAACTTTCATTGCTTCTTGGCAAAGGGAGTAAGATCTGTCCTCCCACCCCATTTGCTAATATCGAACGAAAAAGCTTCACAAACTGTTGGCACAAACAGCGCGAAGAGGTGAAGCCAGGAAACTGCCCAGAAATGATCACAAATGGTCGCAAATAATCGAATATCCTTGTATGATTAACTTAACACAGTTTTATTAGTGTTTTCAGAGACGACAATGCGTTTCCTTCTTCAGATGAACAAACAAAGCAAAAAATCATCAACATTCAGCCGTTCCTTTTAAAACCTTTAAAAGCATCATGTGATGCTAAATACATTATGCAGCCACTTAGCCTTAATTGACTAGTCTGCATTCAAGAAATTATAGTTGTACCCTCAAACTACATTTAATTATAAATAATTTAAAACTATTATGTTAATATATGTATAAATAATGGTGAGAAATATTTACATACAATTACGATAATCTATGATGAATTTCACATTTAAAACACACGTTTAAAACCACACATGTATATGCCCATTTACAAAAAACATATACAAAAGTGTTGAATGTATTAAATAGAAATACTAATATCAAATACTATACCCACCCAACAAGAGATGTAGCAGGACTAAAAAATCGATGCTTAGAAAATATTTTTTCATTACCAAATTAAATATAAAATATGAAATACATTTAACTAAACCTTCATATTAAAAATGAATAAATGTTTTCACACAGATTTGTTGGGTTTATTATTTAAACGCATTGTCGTCTCCGAAAACACTAATAAAACGGTGTTAAGTTAATCATACAAGGATATTCGATTATTTGTGACCATTTGTGATCATTTCTGGGCAGTTTCCTGGCTTCACCTCTTCACGCTGTTTGTGCCCCCATTTGCTAATATACCAAACTGCTGGCATTGTCCGTTTGAATAGAAATTATCCACAGAGGAAGAGAGTTCTGAACACCTGCAATGCTAAAAGGATCGCTCCCATCTCTAAGACATTTATATGCAAATTGGTCTCTTCTGGGGATCACGTGCCTTGAATAGTCTGTCCCAAGAAATGTCCCCCATCACACCAATTGGGAGGCATCCATGGTCAACATGGCATTTGGGGAGAAAGGATAAAGGGACGTCCTTGACAAATGTCAATGGACCGTATCCACCACAGTAGGGATTCCTTGCAAACCAGATAGTTTTATAGGATGTTGCAAAGTCTGTCAATGAAAGGACCATTGTACTGTTAGAGTCTATTAGAGAATTCGCATGCAAAGGTGAGCAGTAAGTAACAAAGTAATCGCAGCAGTCATTTATCCTCTGGCTTTGAGAATCACTTTTGATGGGGAAAGCTTGCCTGACATGCAATCTGAAAGCAAGAACACTGTTTTGTGGTAAGAGAGCAAGATGATTGACTGCATCTAGGTGAGCCAACCCCCTATAAAATCCAAGACGAACTGGATGAAGGTGGGACTTTGAAAGATTGATTGTGATTCCCAGGGATTGGAGTAAATGAAATAAGTAATTCCTGGCTTTTTGAGGGGGATGTTTGGTTGGTTGGGGTAAGGAGCCAATTGTCTAAATAAGAACATTTTCTGAATCTGTGCAGCCTTAGATGAGCTATTAGCACTGCTATGCATTTTGTGAACACACTGGGGCTGTGGTGAAACCAAAGGGCAGGGCTCTGAACTGATAATGACTAGTACCTAGCCAGAATCACAGGGATCTTCGAGAGTACCTGTTCATTTCGATGTGATAGTACACATCCTGAAAATCTATCGAGCACATCTAGTTGTCCTTATGTAAGAGAGGCAGAATGGACTGAATTGTGACCATCCACAACTTGTAACTCTTTATGAACTGGTTCAGATAACTGAGATCCAAGGGTCTCGGGTCCCATGTTTTATTTGGCAGTAAAAAGAATCTTGAGTGAATTCCTGATCCTCTTTGGTCTAGAGGGCCCTCTTAGATGACTCTTTTGTCTAGCAGCTTTTGAACCTATAGAGCTGCTAACTCCCACTGATGGGTAGAACATTGGGGAGAAGTTTTCTTTTCACTGGGGGATCTTGTAAAAAGGGAATGAAATATCCATCTGGATATAATCCTTTGCACCCATGAATCTTCCGAGATGGCTGTCCAGGGGATTTAGGTGCCCCCCAACTGCCTCCACAGAAGAACAGTCAGGCAACCATTCAGGAATGCTGAAAGGATCTGTCAGAGAAGGAATCTCAAGACCCTTAGTTATGTGGAACCCTTCTGCCACATGGGCAACGTCTTCCATTATAATTTTTTCCTTCTCTACTGCTGGAAGAAAAATCTCTGCCTGATTCTTGAAAAGGTCCCAGAGATGTCCAGAGCCACATCTTTTTACCACCATACTAATTCTGAGAAAAAGGTCTCTGTGGGGTAGAAAAACAGATTACCACAACAGACAAGGTCTTTCCATCTTGCTCATTGTGGGAAAGTGTGTCTTCAACAGTTGGCCCAGACAAATCTGCATCCAGGCACTTCTTTTAATGGTGATGACTGAACCAGTGGCCCGTGAGGAACTTTCAGTTGCATGTGAGATTAGCCTCATGGGTGCATTTGATATTGACTGTAAGATGGCCAGTCATGTGCAAAAAGAGTTTTATTCCTCTGCCAACATGGACCCTGGGATAGAGTTAGAGAGTTCCTTAACTAAATTCCTCTGTAACTTGGTGAAGTGTGCCAGAAAGTTCAATGACCACAAAGCAAAGGTTGTTGTAGCATAACCTCACTTCCTATACCTGTCAAATACCCTAGAATCTCTATTACAGGGATGGAAAGTGCAGCTCTGCTTGGCTAGCTTTTCCTTGTGGCTGCTGCAACAACCATGGGGTCCACAGGGATGCCTTTAGTCCAATATTGCCTGTCTGTGGGAGCACTCAAAATCTTATCCAGGCATCTAGGGATTGCTTCATCAGTATCCTGTTCCTTCCATGCCTGACTGGAGACAAGACCTATAAGCTCATCTGCTGGGGGAGGGTAATGCAAGAGATAGATGGGCCAGCCCCGAAGGCTTCAAGGAACACTGATTCCTCCTGGGAAGGGGTGTTGGATGACCAACCACCTTTCTGGCATAGGATTTATGAAATGTTTCTGAAGGTGACATCTTCTGGTGGAGATCTAAGGGACCCTTCCCCTTCATAGAAATCAGTGTCTTCTGTGAGGGATTCCTGTGGGGATTCCAAATTCCTCCTTTTGCACATCCTCTTTTGGGGGACCTCTTCAGTGGGGTATTCTGGAGAGGTATCTGAAGAGGCGGGGTGTTCTCTAAATGGATCTTCCTAGAAGCTCATATAGGCTGGCTGTCCCTGAGAGATAGGATGAGTAGAATCAAACACAGGACTGAAGAGGGAACAGGGATTGGATCCAAAGATGTAAAAGGAGAAACTACTCTCAGATGACAGAAAACCCACTACACCACCTCGAAGACAGAGGGACCAGGAGAAACTGAGGACAATCTGACCAGAGCCAAAACTCTTGGAACAGATGATCCAGGGCCTTCCTCGACCCTCCACTCCAAGGGAGGAGTTGAAGCCAAGCTGCCCAGCACCAAGACCCCAAGGGGAAGAAACGACTCTGAAAGCTTTAGAGTTGAAGTCATCCCCCTCAGATACAATGCTGACACTTCATCTCTTAGGCACATCCTGCTCCAGGGGAGTGGGAGCCAAATGGATCAAGGAAGGAGTCCGAGTCGAAGACAGAAGTAACTTTGGATCAACGGTTAAAAATTTGGGAGGTCCTGCTGGAAGAAGAAGTGGAAGGAGTTCTAGAAGATTTCTTTGGAGTCTCCTGAAGAAAAGGAAACTTCAGTCTCAGGGACACTGGCTCAGGGGAGAATTGTGGGCTTTAGAGCCGAGGAGATTTCAAAGCTGCAAACGTCTGACCTGGGGGTTTTGGATCAGAGCTTTTAGAAATTTTGATTGGCAGTTCTGAAGCTGAAGCAGACTTGGGAGACCTTGCAGGAGAGTGTTTTGCCGCTCCTTGGGCTCCTTGGATTTATGAGAGGGGGTTTGAACCCCTGATGTAGATTTACTGGAAGAAGGAGCAGAAGCAGGAATAAGGCCCTTAAGTGCCATTCTATCACTAATGGCTCTGGCGTTGAAGCCAGAACAAATACTGCAAGAGATGCCAAGGTTTAAAGGGTCTAAACATAAGACACAATCACTGTGGGCATCAGAGTTGGGTATCTTACGCCCACAGGAAGTGCACTTTTTAGAGTCAGTTAGCTTTTCGGCCATATTGTGTGAGATAGCCAAGTGGCAAAAGCCAGACAAGGTGTAGATACAAAATTAAATTTAGCAAAGAACTAAAGATGTTATACCAGCAATGGTAACAGTAAATACCTCACAGCGAGGTAAAGGAGAAAGAAGAGAAGTTACCAATAATGGTGATGAAAAATACCAAAACAAATTTGCATTTTTACCAGTCTGTCCAGGGCACTTTCACAGAGAGGATGACAAGTAAACACAGTGTTTCCAGACACAGCTCTCTGCATCAAGTGCAATTTTCCTTAAGAGCACACAGAGACCACAGTCTGTCCAGGGCTGGTTTCTCCCTCTTTCTGGCACAGCTATAGAGTTGAGTCCTTAGTCAGGGTTCCAAGCTAAGTCCTCCAGCACTCTCTGTGTCCAACCAGTGCATCATGTCCCTGCCCAAGTAGCTGACAAACACACTCTTGGAGATTTGTTTTACACACACTGCCACCAGAACCCCTTATCAGTACTTTAAGGCCCTTAACAAAGGGTGTCCAATCTTGCTGTGTAATATTAATATTAACACAAATGGTAGTTTGACCATGAGCAAAGCTATTAGGAGTGGCCCACACAGTGTCACCAAATAAATATGCAAATACTCTCAAAACTTAAATATCTCTACACAGACCTGCCTCAATGAAAGGTTTAAATATATATTTAATAATAAATAATAAAAGAACAAGATAATACTAAAAAATATTCACAGTGACATCAGAGTTCAAAACCATAGGAAATATTTAAAACAATGTTGCACGACAATCTCAAATAAATAAAGAAACATATCTAAAACTAAGCTTTACTATATTCCTGACTGAATCTAAGAGAATTATACTATAACCTAAGCACTTATTAATAGACCAAGGCAAATGTGGTGACTCGGTCTTCTAGTTGTTGTCAGGTCCAAGACAGAATGCAGAATGCTCTGTCTCACTAACAGACTTCTCAAAATAATATGTAAAATATTACTGCTGGGATAGATTGCAGAATGACACCACTTCTTGTCATCTGACCCTAGTTTCCAGGCAAAACAACCATTGATGGCAGCTGGTAGCATTTAGCATCTTCCTGCAAAAATACATAGACAAGGACTTTGCTCAGATCTTTGGCAGGTGATAGAAGTCATAAAACAATTGCATTCATTCATGCTTTCAAGACTAGTAATTAGTTCACCCTAAAGACAATACAGAAAGCTTCCTAGCACAGACTTTGTGTCTTGATGCATTGAGAACTGAAAGATACCATCTTTTATGACCTAGCCTATAAAGTAATTTAATTTCAGATATTTTTCTAAAGTTTGCTGGACTGAGGTTAACCTCCAGTATCCCAGTTTCCACTGTTAAAATATATACATTTAAGCAGTTACAATAATGCATGTACATTTCTGTTCTCTTCCAGTAGGGCACACTGTGGCTACATTTCAAATCAGCACTTTGCAAATACCTTTTCAACACAAACGTCTGTACAAGCAGTGTGATATAGACATGACATACAGTTCTAATACATTTGCAAAACAAGCATCTTGCATAAATCATTTCGATATTCACCAATGACATAATTTACAAAATTCTAGCTAGCTGTGCTGGCAGTATCTCCTTTCATCACAATACACATTAAAAGTCTTCTTCACTGACACAGCCTCTTTCTGTCATCTCTATACTGCCCCAATATTCACTAACCTACAAGTTTCACAACTGTCCAAACTTGAGCAATGCTATAGTAAAATTGCCAGATTTAATGTAACAAAAGAACATACCACTGCCTAGCACTCAGGAATTAAACTGGTTAGAACTACATCACTTAGCTCTTTCTTGGCTAACTACAATACATACACTTCTATATAAGCCAGAAAACTGCAACTTAATACAACACTATTCCTCCTATAGAATGTTATGCTATAGAGAAAAGTCAACAATCACTACAACCAAATCATCTAATACTGCAGGTGACTTTCTATATTTAAATAGTGTTGCTACGCTATGGAAAATGATCTCAATACCACTAAAACCCATTCAAAATGTGGACTCATTTAAAACACAACTAAAACATCAACTATCATATCAATGGATCTGATCTTATATATTTTCAGGATAAATACCATTGTTATCTTCAGCTTACCAATATCTGAATAGTGTAACTAGTATGTCCAAGCCATAGACATAATTTTGTGACACGGCTTGCTACCCCACCTCTACTCCTCATATAAACCTTATGATAGCCATATACAATTGTCTCTGAAGCTGTTTACTACCCCACCTCTTAACTACAATTTTAATGTTTTCTGCCCTGTCAGGTTTCTTCCCTCACTTCCATTTATTTCACTTTCTAAGTTCTAATCACCTGCCCTGTTATCTGTTTGACAAACACACTAATACACTTCTTCAAATCATCAGTGTTCAGTGCCTACCAAATGCATAAGTATATTTTATACTGTAATGTCAGACCATGCAATTACTGGATATTGCTTAAAAAGGTGTGTAATATGTTGGCTCCCTTTAAAAATCTTTTTTGTTTGTTTAAACTCTGCCAAACAAAATGGTAAAAAAAGCAAAATAAAAATAAAAATAAATCTAGAAGATCTCAAAATTTCAGTAGATAACAAAGAACTGTTGCAAAAAGGGGCTAGTGCTTGTCACAATGACAAATCTAGGATCCTACAGTAGTTACAAAAAGACTGAGGAAAGCTGTCAGGTTAAAAAGTAAGGCCTTTCATGCAATGCTGGTTGGGAGTTCCTGTATATGACTGATAGGTGACAAGTCAGGAAGGCAACAGTTGTGGCAGTCATCATCTTGAGGGTCTGGTATTGCAGAAGTTTCTCAAGCCAATAGAAAATGACTTATACATACTGTGCTCACAGCACCTAATGAAAACAAAGCCATTTCTATAGATTAATTCATGCTGGTGATAAACAGTTTTGCTCAAGCAAGGCTGCTGGTTGGATAAAATGTAGCCAGAATTACTGAAGGCCCTTTACATGCTTAGGATATCATCAGTAACTTGCTTTTCAATGCCTTTTGGAAAGTAGGGACAGTATCACTACTACAGCAAGTTAGATGAGGAGACTCCATTTTCAAAAAGGGGGACATGACTGTGTGCGCACATTATAAAGATATCACACTACTCAGTCTTCCTGGGTAAAGCCTTTACTACATTGCTTAAGAAGAGATTTCATTCACTAGTTAGGCTGCTGATTCAGGAGAAGCACTATGGATACCATCCTGGTCCATGGAACAGTGGATCAATGCTTTGCACTTACATAGATACTGTAGGTATTGTAAAAGTTTGCAGTAGAAGCCACATATGTTTCCTAAACCTTGGGAAAGAGTATGACTGTATACAATATGGTGTCCTTCAGCTGCTGCTGTGTGCCATTTGATCCCTGTAGTTGACGAGAATGCGTTAACTGCATTTTTGGTATTAAGTCATATATGTTCAGTGTAGGTACAGGAAAATGTCAAGAATGCATCTTGTCTCTTTTTCTGTTAATGATTTTCACAGACAAAATGTAAAAGTACAATTAATGTCATAGAGTATCTAGATAGGGATGTCGGGGTTGCATCTTTGTTGTTTGCAGACTACATGTTGTTTGCTTCAAATGACTGCAGTCTCCAACATGCAATGAAGTAGTTTGGCAAGGAGTGTGAAGTGGTTAGAATCCAAGTCGGGATCACCAAATCAGAAGTCTTTATTCTCTCATGAAAATGAGTGAAATGCTTTCTGCAACTGAAGGGAAGTAGCTACTTAAGATAGAGACTGTTAAATATCTGTGTACCTTGTTCATAAGTGAGAGAAGACAGAATCATGGAATAGACAACTGGATGAGAGCAGCAATGGTGGTACTGCAAGTGTTGTACTGTATTATGGTGGTAAAGCAAGAAATATATTCTAGGATGAAGCTCTCAATTTATTCATCAGTCTATGCCCCCATTCTAACCTATGACCAGAGTAGTGGGGCTCACTTTCCATGAACAGGATGAAGAACTTGTCATTTGTTGAGAATCTCAGAGTATAGCCGTCGATCCTGAATGTTAAGAGGAGTTGGGAAAGAACATTTCGGTATATAGTGAAGAAATTCTTTTTATTTTTAATTACTGGGCAATTAAATGATCCACAAAAGACAAATTTTATTCACTGTCTGGGTTAATAATAATAATGCTAAAACTGACTAGATAGAGAAAATGAATATTAAAAAAACAGAGAAAATGCAACAACAATATATTACATGCAATAAGTACTTTGTGCAATGTCTAGGCAGACAGCGTGCAAAAATTTTAAGTAGCAAAATGCAGAAAAATAGTATATATCATTGACAATCTATTACAAACTTTTGAATGTCTAATTTAAATGTATTATTGTTAAAATTAAAGTGATGCTATTTAGTCAAAATGTAATGATATTGTAAAATAATTCAAAAACTGGAATTGTAAAAAAGTATAACATTTTGGAATCGTTATTACTGTATATTTTTGAGCCTATGAATAATTTGTAAGTGATCAAAATTAGTTTTCTCCTTTGAGAATAAATTTGTTTTGTAAAACTTATTTTGTTGCCTAAATATCCAATACAAACTATACTTTATCCTCACGAAAACATATTAATTAACTAAATAAATTATTATTAATGCGGTTACCAAGTAAATCAAGAATAGTGCTTAAATATTATAAGCTAATCTAATGGAGCTCCTGGATTCACAGAAACACAAAACTATCTATTGCCTTCACTTTTTACATTAATTATATATTAGATTTATAGCTCTTACGATTCAGCTTGAAAAGATTTGCAGTTTCAATAATGTAAGAATAATAAATGTAAATTTCATGGCTATCAATTCAATTTGCTGAATAACAAGAACATTTTTGTCAATTACATTAAATGCATAATTTATTCACATTTGTGTTCAAGATGCATTAATAATAATTTGACGTACTTACAAATTTTATTTATAGGTATCCAGCATTAACATGTTGATGGTTATCTATATATTAAACCACTGTGTTATATCTACAGTTTACTGACATGAAATTCATTGAGTAAAGCCCCTGAGCCACAAGTTATCAAAGTACAAAATACTGATAATGGAGTCTCATAAGGAAATACCACGTCTGTGGTACTTCTATGGGCAATTATGATAATTCCTTTCTTTTCAGCAATGTTGTTTCCCCAATAAAGGATTGTGGTTGTATGCCTCCTGCACCATCATGCCTTATATTGAAACAGGGCATTCCCATCCTCCCATGTCAGCTTCTTCAAACCTCCAAGCTGCTAATCAAACCCAAACCACCTCAGTCTCACTCAAAGCCTTAGCCATCTATGCCACCAGAGTTAGCATGCAGCCAGGAGAAAGATTTGCATTCACTGGACTGCCAATTCAGAACCTGCACTTTTGCAAAACACTATTTAATGAATATAAATTTTAATAACAAAACTTTAAATGGGTGACAGATGATCTTATTGGCAAGGGAAGACACTTTTTTTAAAAATAAATACATAACAAAACAAGTTAACAAGCACCGTCTGTACAAAAACATCCAGCATATAAATAAGTGGTGATTTACTTGTGCATGCATCTTTTAATTCATGGAGAGAGAAAACAAAAATAAAAGTTATATATGCACCATAACTATGCATTTGTGTTGTCCATTTTCATTATTCCTCAATGAATGGGTTTGGATCTGATCCTTGGATTTGACTCGGCCACTTAGACTGTAGGATCCAACTCTCGAGCTCCTCCCTTACCCATAATGCCCTGAGCACTGCATTATCTTAGATCAAGTTTGCTGGTATTTATACAATAACACAACAAGATATCTCAATATAGATATGAGAGAAAAGTGATAGCTGAAAGATCAGGAGCTCAGACAGGAACTATGGTTCCTAAAAACAAGTCCTGTAGATCTCTCTCAAAGACATGAATGGGGGAAGGTGGGAGGGAAGTTGAGGAAGAATGAAAATGGACAACACAGATGCAAAATTATGGTGAGTACATAACGTTTATATCTGATGTTGTCATTTTCATTTCTTCCTTAATGAATGGGACAGCCATCATGGAAGGATGTCCCAGAGAACCACAAAACTGAATACTGTTCTGTTTCTGAAGATGATATCCAATTTGTAATAAGAAATAAAAGTATGAGCATTAGACCATGTGGCAGCTGCAAAAATGTCATCATTGTAGGCTCTAGCCCAAAAGACAGCTGATGTAGCCATAGACCTAGTTAAGTGAGCTTTTTGTTGTCTTGGCAAGATTAAGCCTCTCACGGAATAAGCATAGGAAATACAATCAGTTTTCCATTTTGCCTGTGTAGATTTTGAGACTGGTCTTCCCATATTATTATTTGAGAAGGAGACAAATAATTGATCCGTTTTTCTAAATTCCTTAGTACTGTGAAGCTAAAAATGAAGTTGCCTATGGACATCTAAAAGAGGAAGGGTATAATTCTCCTTTACTGTCAAATTTGGGAAAGAAAACTGGAAAAATGATCACTTGATTGATGTTTGATTCAGAGGCCACTTTTATTAGAAAAGAATGATGAGTGCGTAAGATAAGTCTATCCTTATGAAAAATCAAATATGGTGGTTTCGAAGTGAATGCTTTGAGTTCAGATTCTCATCTTGCTGAAGTTATTACGATCAAAAAGATTGTTTTCTAAGATAAAAACTTAAGGTCTACTTTAGCTGAAGACTCAAAAAGGTGAATGTACTAGTTCTGTACTACTAAAGTCAGGTCCCATGGTGGAGTGGAATCTTGAATAGGAGGCCCAAGTAAAAAAGTACCGTTTAGAAAGGCCTTACATAACCTAGATGAAGCTAAAGGAGATGCATTATCTCAAATGTGATAGTTGGAGATGGCTGCTAACTGAACTTTGATGGTGGAGAGGCTTGCCCTACCTTGAAAGATGGAGGCAATGGAATCTAAGACAGCCAGGAGAGGACCTGTGAAAGGATCCAACTCTCTCTGATAAGCCCAAAAGGAAAACTTCTTCCATCTACTCTTATAAATCTTCCTAGTTGAAGGTTTGTGGGATGAAGGTAAATCATTCCTGACAGGTGTGACAATAGGTCTGGACTGGGATCCAGTGTCCAAGGCGGACATATTAGGAGAGACCATGGGAAGGGAAACCACACTTGCTTACACCAATAGGGGACAATGACGCTTACACCAATAGGGGACAATGACGATTACTGTGGTCTTTAACCAGAACGCTTTCTGAAGAAACTTTGGGATTAGAGGCAGGGGAGGGTATGCATAAAAGAGACTGTATGGCCACAGATGGACTACAGGATCTCTCTATGACTGTCCTCAAGGGGGAATTAGGGAAAAGAACTTGCTGTATTTGTTGTTGAGGGAAGAAGTGAATAGCTCTCAGCACGGTTGACCCCATTTGTGGAAGATCATATTTTCCACTGACCAATAGAGAGACCACTCATGAGGCACCAGAATGGTCCTGCTGAGCTTGTCCTCTAAGATGTTGGACTTCCCGGGTATATGCATTGCTACAAGAAAGCGATTAGAGGAGATTGCCCACTGCCATACTCTCATTCCTTCTTGGCACAAGGGATAGGATCTGGTCCCCCCTCTTTGCTGATGTACTAGACTATTGACATATTATCTGTTTGAATAGCAATTGCTCCTAGCAGAAGACAGCTCTAAAGGGCCTGCAATGCTAGAAGCACCGGTCTCATCTCTAGAACATTTATATCCAAATCTGTCTCTTCTGCGGACCATGTGCCTTGAACGTTCCATCCCAAGTAATGCCCCCCCCCCAACCCAACTGGGAGGTGTCCTTGGTCAATGTGGCATTTAGTGGAGGAAGAACAAAAGGATTCCCAAGAGAAATCTTTTCTGAGTGCATCCACCATAGAAGGGATTTTCTGCAAACCTGAGATCATTTTAATTTTATCAGATGTTGTAAGGGATGTCGCTGTACAATTGCACTGCTAGAGTCCACTGAAGAATTCTCATATGAAGACAAGCAGTGGGTATTAAAGTTATCACAGCACCCATTGACCCTAATGTTTTGTGTACCACTTTTGCTGGGGCAGAAGGATGAGAAGAACCTGTTTGACATGCGATTTCAATGTGAGAACTCTGTTTTCAAGCAGAAGACCTAAATAACTGATTGCGTCTAGACGAGCCCCTATAAACTTCAAGACTTGAACTAAATTAAGCTGTGATTTGGCTAGATTGACTGTAATTCACAGAGAATGAGATAACTGGAATATGTAATCCCAGGCTCCTTGCAGAAAATGCCTGGTCAGTGCGGTAAACAGCCAGTTGTCTAAGTAAGGAAACACTCTGAATCTGAGCATTTGTAGATAACCTGCTACCACTGCCATGCATTTGGTGAACACCCTGGGGGCTGTGGTGAGACCAAAGGGCAGGGATCTTAACTGGTAATGACTGGCTCCCATCCAGAAGTGCAAGTATCTCTGAGAGCACCTGTTCATTTTAATGTGATGGTATGCATTTTGAAGATCGCTAGACACATCCAGCTGTCCTTCTGTAATAGAGGCAGAATGGACTTTACCATGACCATCCAAACTTTGGAATTCTTTACAAACTGGTTCAGATAACTGAGAACCAGAATAGGTCTAAGGTCCCTGGTTTTCTTCAGCACTAAAAAGTACCTCGAGTAAATTCCAGATCCTCTTTGGGCTGTGGGGACCTCTTGGATTATCCTTTTGTCCAGCAGCTTTTGAATCTCTAGAGCTGCTAACTCCCTCTAATTGGGTGGAACATTGGAGAGACATAACCTTTTCCTTTGGAGATCTTGTAAAAAGGGAATGAAATATCCTCTGGATATGATCCTTTGCACCCTTGAATCTTTTGTGATGGCTATCCAGGCTTTTAGATGAAAAGATAAACACCCTGCAACTACCTCTAGAGATGGACAGTCAGGCAACCTTTTAGGAGTGCTGAAAGGATCAGTCTGAGAAGGACTCTTGAGATCCTTGTTTCTGTGGACCCCCTTTATCATGTGGGTGTCATTGTCTATTGTAGCTATTCCCTTCTCTGCCTCTGGGGGAAAAGTCTCAGTGTGACTCTTGGAAAGGTCCTTGAAATCTTGAGATTTCTGGAACAACAACTTCTTACCACTGTGTTAATTCCTAGAAAAAGGTCGCTGTGGGGTAGAGAAGTGAATTCCCACAGCAGACAATATCTTTCCATCCTTATCACTGCAGCAGAGTGTCTGTAACTGTTGGCCCAAACAAAGAAGATCCATCAAAATAGAAGTGTTGATAAATGAAGCTTTGAAGAGCTCTGCAAAACTCATGCAACACATCCAGGCATGTCTCTTAATGGTTATGCCTGAAACAGCAGCCCATGAGGAACCGTCAACTGTGTTTGACATTAACCTCATGGATGCATTAGTAATGGATTGCAGGGTGGCTGTCATGAGGAAAAGGACATCTGTTCCTCTGCAGACATAGATCCAGGGGTAGAGTTAGAGAATTCCTCAAGTAAATCCCTCTGTAACCTAGTGAAATGTGGCAAATAATTCAGTGGCCATAAGGCAAAGGTCACTGATGCGTACTCTCACTTCCCAAACCTGTCCAATGCCCTAGACTCCCTATTAGGGGGGATTGACAAAGGAGCTCTGTTCAGCCAGTTCCTTTTTAGTGGGTGCCACAACCACCATGATATCTGCAGGAATTCTCTTGGTCCAGTATTGTCTGTCTGGGGAGGCACTCAAAATCATGTCAGGATGTTTGAGGATAAGTTCTATGGAGTCTGATTCTTTCCATGCCCTGCAGGAGACAAGGTCTATATTCTCATCTGCAGTTGGGGTAAACCAAGATGTAGCTGGTCCAGACCAAAAGGCTTCTAAGAACTCTAAATCCTCCTGGAAAGGATTTGAGAAGACTAACCACCTTTCTGGTGAAGGATCTCTAAGATGTTTCCAAATGACACACTGATGAAAGAGACACCTATGCTGAGCTATACACCAATGATTTATGCATGCAGCTGTACAACTGTAATGACTCTGATGTACCTGACAGAACCAAAGGAAGACCTGCAAGGAAAAACAAACCTGTATGGTGGACAACTGCCATTAACAGGCTATACAATAGGAGAAATAAATTACTGTCTAAGAGTAGGAAGGAATGGTCTCAAAACTGGAAACACTCCCTCCTCAACTTAAACAAGCAAATAAAACTCCTAGTGAAGTCATCCAAAGCTAATTACAAATCCAAATTAGCTTCCCTAACTAAGGATAACCACAAGGCATTCTTTAGTTACATCCGCAACCTCAAAGATAAGGCCCAGATTTGCGCTAAACTCATAGTTAATGGTACTACATATATACATCTTGTGGATATAGCAAACCTGCTGGCTTACAGGTTCAATGAAAATTTCACTCCCCTGCCCCTTCCACATATACCCGAAAGCACTCCAACACCTATCCCCCAACTGGTATCTTCGAGAAGCAGATCTTAAATGCTCTCTCCCAGGCCAAATACACGGTCTCTGTGGGACCAGACAACATCCCGGGCTGTCTGCTACATGGGTTAAAACAGGAATTAGCATCACCATTGAGTATGCTTTTCAATCTCAAACTAAACACTGGCTTCGTCCTAGCAGAATGGAAAACAGCTACCGTCATCCCTTTGCACAACAGGGGAGTGCAGCCACAGACCATGGGAACTATAGACCCATTAGCCTGACCAGCCTTATCTGCAAGCCATGGAATGAATCATCATGGACCTTATTAACAAAGATATAAGAAATCTCCAAACATTCAACCCCACCCAGTTTGGTTTTGTCAAGGGGAGATCATGCCTGTTAAACTTGGTGGACTTCTTCGAGGCAGTTACCAAAGCCCTAAAAGAGAGCAAATCTGTGCATACAGCCTACCTTGACTTAGCCAAGGCTTTTGACACAATTCTCCATTCAGGTATCATTGATAAACTCACCCAGCTGGGTGGGTTGCAAACTGGTTCACTGATAGAACTGATACAGTCAAAATAATAGTCTCCACCTCCTCCAGTAGACCCGTTACACAGGGATTGGTTCTGGGAGGCCTACTGTTTGGAATCTACTTCTCCTAAGTGCTGGCTAAAACTAAAGGACTCTGGCTGACAAAATTTGCTGATGACTGAAAACGGGAAGCGATCATGGAAACCCCTAGCAATGTCAACATCCTGCAAGAAAGTGTTATGCAGACTAATGACTGGTGCCAAAGTCATGGTCTTAAACTTAATGCATAAAATGCATTATCATCCCCTTTGGCAAGGGTGATGTTCCTGCAAACTACCATATCAATAGCAATACCCTAAGCACACAGTTCATGATAAGAGATCTGGGCACACAGGTTGACAGCAACCTTAACTTCTTACCACTGTGGAGACATAGTGATTGAAGGGCATTCTATATGACCCATCTCATAAGTAAGAGCATTGCCTCCATAAAAAAAGAGGTTATAACTCCTCTGTACTCTTTCCTCATTAGGCCAGTCATAGAGTACAATGCTCCCTTTGGTATATTCCTTTCCAAACACCTACATCAATTGGTGAGACCACAAAGGTTCATTACAAAGAAAATTCAGCATCTTCAAGATCTCTTATGCGGACAGACTGAAGTCATTGTCACTTTACTCTGTATCATAGAGACTGCTCAGACATGATGTGTGCCTTGCATATATAGCAATCTATGTCCCAGCTTTAATGGAAAAGCTGCACATTCAAAAGCCAAATTGCACATGGGTCACTCGCTCAAAGTACCTTAACATGGTATGTGATATTAACAGAACTTGCTGGACAGGCAAATTTGTCTCAGAGAGGTTGCCCCACTTTTGGAACAAGCTTCTTATTCATATTAAACAAAGCCCCTTGTCGGCCCTATTTAAGTGTAATTTGGACGACTGAATGGGTAACTGCAAATTCACCCCAGGGGTTACACCTATGTATCTCATGGACAGGGGAAACACGTGCTGATTTTAGTGTCTGCTTGAACCAGACACCCTTGGGAGCACCTGTTGAACTTAGCTAGGCATCTAAGGGTCCTGGGGACATTAGCCTAGTAACTTCCTTTAATCCTATAACCCTGAAGTGGAGATCTAGGGGAACCTTCCCCTTCACCAAAATCAGTGTCTTCTGTGTGGGTTTCCTGTGGGGAATCCAAGTTGCTCCTCTTGCATGACTTCTTCCGAGGAACCTCTTTATTGGGATGCTCTGGGAAGGTGTCAGAAGAAGTGGGCAGCTTCCTGGTGGAAACTGCTTGGAAGCTTATGCAGGCTGGCTGTCCCTGACGTGTAAGATGAAAAGACTCGGATACAGGATACAACAAGGGAACAGGGATTGGATCCAAAGATGCAAGAGTCAAAACTGCTCTGGAGTTTGAGAAAATCCTCTCCACCATGAAGAAGGCATAAGGACTAGGAGAAGCCAAGAGCAATCTGAATGAAGCTGAGACTCTTGGCTCAGATGATCCCAGGCCCTCCCCAACCATCTGCAATAAGGGAGGAGTCGGAAGAGAGCTATTCAATGACAAAGCACCGAGTGGAATCAACAGCTCTGAAAACTTTGGAGTTGAAGTCATCCCCTCGGATCCAATGCTGATGCTTTGGCTACAAGAAGCATTGTGCTCCAAGGGGGTAGGAGCTGCTCAGATCAGGGAGATCACCAGAGTGGAAGAAAAAAGAATCTTCAGATCTGACAGTTTGACTCCAAGGAGTCTCAGATCCAAGGACTCCAAAATGGCAGGTCAGATCGGAGAAGAAGCAACAACAGGCTGGAAGGAAGGTTTAAGGCTCACGGATTCAATGGGAGATGGAGCTGACAAGACTGCCATCTGGATCTGTGTTCTGATAATTTTTTTCATTATTCTATCCACCTCCAACTCAAAAAAACTTCAGGAGAACCTAAATGAGGTGGATGATGTACTGGAAGACTTTTTAGGTGTCTCCTGAAGAAAGAGAGATCTTAACTTTGGGTATACTGGCTTTGGTGAAAATCATGGGGTACGGAGCTAAGGAGACTTTGCAACAGTAGATGTTGGATCCAAAGACTTCAGATCTGAGCTCTTAGATACCTACTTAGGAGGATGAGATGAAGGTGCTGAATGAAGAGACCATGTAGGGGAGCATATTTGGTGCTCCTTAGGCTCCTGTGATTTTTGAGAGGGGGTTTGAGACCCAATGAAAAAGTACCTGCAGAAGGAGCAGAAGCTGCAAGAAGGCCTTTTCATATAATTTGTTTCTCCTGTTGCTAATGGCCCTAGCATTAAATGCCACACAGATGGAGCAGGAGGTGTCAACATGTGCTGGGCCCAAACAATAAACACACTCCCTGTGGGCAACAGAGTTGGGTAACTTAAGTCCAAAGGAAGTGCACTTTTTGAACCCAGTAAGCTTACCAGGCATACTGACAAAAAAGCAGTCCCAGGAAGGAAGGAAAAATATATATATTTTTTTACAACTATAACAGTGAAGTAGGAAAGGAGAAAGTTTGAATACCAACTATGGTAAAAAAAAAGCTACCTCAGAATGAGGTAATAAAGGGTGAAGTTACCAACAATAGCAGCTAAGAATATCAAGAAATGAACTTTAATTTGTGGTAAGAAAAGTTTGGAAAGGAGGTAAGGGAGATATCACTAACTGTAACAAAAAAGAAAAATGAAGAAGAAGAAAAACAGTTGAATTCACTCGCTAAACCTGCTACGAGCTTGAGAAATCCCAATCCCAATCAATCTTGAAGAGCAGCAAATGAGATCTAAGGTAATACAGTGTTCTGGAGCATTATGGGTATGAGAAGAGCTCAAGAGTCAGATCCTAGAATCTAAGGAAAATTGGATCTGAGGATCGTTTCCACACCCATTCATTGAGGAAGAATGAAAATGACAACATCAGATCAGCATATTTCCCCAAATTTTGATAACCAAATGTGAATAACTTTAAAAGCAAAAAAATACAAGTGCGCTGTAAGGATAAATGTTGTTTATCATTACATTATCTACAATATATTGAAGCTTCATATGTAAATACCCAGCTTTTACTCTGTGAATAAGCAAAACTTATCAGAAAACATTATTTATTAAACAAATGTGAATAACTCCATATCAAAACAGATAAAAAGACAAAACAAATGTAAAAGTGATAAAGCAAACAGACTAAGAAATGAGAACTATTCTATTTATAAATCTGCCTTTTGGGTTTAATTCATTAGCAAACATTACAAAAGCATGTGTAATGTTCATTTGTTCTCAAAAATCATGTTTACAGTTTCTCTGCTATATAAATAAAGTACTTTATTCAAGAGTATTCATCATAAAACTTGATTAAACAAACTGAAATTTAATTTCAGTACAGTGGATCAAATAATTAAAGATGGTGCAATCCATTTGCAATATCTTATTCAGAAAAAATAAATAAACTGCATAACTATACAAGATCTTGCATTATTTAGATATTGTTTATAAGTCAGTTGTATAAATGTTAGTTCATCACATTCACTTATTTGAGCACTATTCACCACAAATGCATTTTTTAAACAGGAAAAATGTATTGATGATTATTATTTACCAGACCTTGTTTTTAATGAAACTAATTGTGAAACTGGCAGGATAAAGCCCTGCACAGCCTATACAGCCTTGGATAGCTAACATAATGAGCTTTGAAGCTGTCACATCCTGAAGAAAAGAAAAATGAGAAGAAAACAAACATACCACACACATCCCAGGTTAACATTTTCTCAGCGAGAAAGGTTTTATGTGTGGTTTCAGCTGCTCAGTCCCTTTTCCAGACTGCATTAACAGCATTCAAAAATTAATATTTCCCCCAGATAGTTTCACTGCACTCTGCTACTCTCTTATAACTGAGAAATTAGAGGAAAATTATGCATTTTATTTATTACAATTATCACAAAGTAATATGGCAATTCAACTGTTAGAGTGAGGGTATTCTTAGTAAATTCACTATAGTGCATTAAGGTATCACGTTTCCTGCATGATAGTTCTAGAGACTGGGATTCAGTTCTAGTCCAGCAACTATGTGTATGCAGGTTATACATTTTTCTTACGTCTATAATAGCTCCATTGGATAGCATTAAAGGACATTGGTATCTCTATGTCACACAACAAATTGAAATAAGAAAGTGTTAAACTTTTAAATAAATAAGAAAACAGATATACTAAAGAATAAAGTATATTTTAATAAATATACATGATTAGATGAAGTAGTCATGCAATAACAATGAAGAGTAAAAGTTTAAAGTGCAATGTCATATATTACTTTTTAACTTGAAAGGTGAAAGAGTTATGGTGTAGAATACCAGCATAATGGCACAATATACATGTAAAATTTCCCTTCAGATAGGAAGTCCATAACCATTGTTTTGGCAAAAGGCTCTGTAGCTTCAGCAACATGTATAATGCCAAACAACTGAGAAAAGATTATACTCTATAGTCAAAACCCAATACCACAATAAGCCAGTATAATGACATACAGTACTTAATGAGGAAAGTTAATTCTATAGTCAAAGCTTTAAAAAGTAGCACAGTGTACCACTACAATGCACCACTACACTAAATCAGAGATAACGTTGTCATTTCTTGCATGTTGTGTTATTCAGTGATGTCAGCATTTAAAGAAATATCATTCATTCGCTAATATCCACTTAATCCTGCTCAGGAACAATGGGGAACTGGAGGATATTCAGGCATGCAGTGGGAGTAAGGCAGACACAACTACTCCTGAATGGAACTACAGTCCATCTCAGAGCTCCTAATGGCAATTCACACACACATACAAACACCAACAGCCAAGTTATGGGACCACTGGTAAACGATGTCTTTGGAATGTGGTAAGAAATTGAAACAACAAGCAAAAAATCCATGTGAGCAGGAGGACATGCAGACACTGCACAGAAGGCACACCATCTTTAAACCAATCCAGATAGCGAAGAATTTTGGGGCAAGTTTAAAAAATATGTAGAATACAATATCGTCTTTGCTTTTTTATATATGCTACCAAGTCGGTACTGTTACATCACCATCAACTTGAATCTCACCATTTCAGGCCTCCTTTTATTTCTGTACATGGCATGTGCCTGAAACATGGCATTACAATTAACACATAATAATTCAGACACATTGTCATTTTGAAAGTACACAAACGTTAACCACTATATTTTGTAGCATATTTTTCTGTTAGAAAGAAAAGCCCAAAATAATAAAGATTGTGTATGCATGACAGTCACTGATTCTGACAAAATTCCTCACATACATTATAAATCTGCATATCTTATCTGTCATGTTTTTCATCTCCCCCAGAACAATTAGTCACGATTTGCCAGGATTCATAGTAGATTAATAAAACTACTTTACATCAAGAGACTCAGTTTCAAATTTGTCAGGTCTTACATGCAAAAAGGCTTAGCTGGGCATTACCTTACTGTAATCTATTGCTATGCAGTATGCTAGATAGCAGATAATTAAAAAATAAACAGTTTTGCCTATAATTTTCAATAAGAGAATGGCATGTCTTGCCTTTCTTTATGGCACATTTGGAAATGTGGTCTTAGCACATGAAAATATATATGTGTGTATATCTAATACATGTATATATATATATATATATATATATATATATATATATGTGTATATATATATATATATATATATATATATACACTCATATATACATATACTCACATACACATATACTCAGCCATTATTATCACATTCTCCTTTGAGGTGCTTACTAAAGCCAGCAACTCATACTTCAGTAAGTACATTATCAGTGTGTCAGTGTGTGATTCAAAATCCCAGCTCACCAGCTATATGAAAACAATTCACATTTTGCTGACTGTGTTTAAAATATTTGTGGCCCTAGCAATTCCTAAACATTCAGTAGTTCAAGGAACCAGTCCATATAGCTTTGTAAAACACCACAATTTCCATATTTTCTACGAAATATAATTAGCAATTTTTTTTTTTTTTTTTTTTTTTTTTGCTTTTTTTCAAATACAGATAAGGTCAGAATAAATGCACTATTTACACACTCGCCGGGAAATTCATTGACAAATAATAAAAAGACAAGCAAACACCATAAACTCTTCTACCCTTGGACATACCCTGCATTTTAAAGAACAAGTTCTTTAGTTGTAAACTTTGAGAGCTTAAACAACTTCCGTACTGTTTTGGGCACAGCATGTAATGTTTTTCAAAGAATTAATAATAACTTGTTCGCAGCACTTGCCACTTACCAAGACAGAATAGCTTATTGATGATTAGAGAATAAGCCGGGTGATACCTTAATCCATTCAGGGGTCGAAGTTGCTATAAACATGAAGTACAAGGTCGAGATGCCAGTCTGTCTGAATAATATTTCTAGTACTGACATCCTGCAATAGTAAACAAACAGATATAAATCCTGCTCAAACACCTTTAAGTAAAGGACACCTTTGCAAATGTTTTATATCCGGGAGGAAAGCACATCTCTTCACAAAGTCAAGGCTTCAATGATAAAAAGAAAGAAATAGTGCAAAAGGTAGGTCATTCAGTTTTTCAAAACAGATTTAGTTCAAGTTGCTCATTATAGAACCGCTTATTGAATTATACCAAAAATTAATAGAACTACTGCCAATAGTTTATTATTCCTTAAGTGTCATTTATACAAGGCATATATGTCAGATGAAACTGCAGGCATGCCTTCTTGCCCAGCGACAACACAACCGAATAAAAATAGTCGAAATCTAAAAATACGTACTTACTAAAAAGAAACAACCAGTCTTCCATCTAGTGCTACTTCAGTATGGTCATCTCTATATTGCACATCTTTTAGCAACCAGCCCGCACTCTGAAGACCAAGGTAGCTCGAGACACAGCTTGGCAGCATGCGTCAACCTGTCTCGTGTCATCCTGGTTGAAGAACCATTGGGGATTGGTCGTGAATACCAAAGACCTAGCCAATGATGTGGCCGCAAAGGAGGGTTCTCAATGTACCTTACCGCAACATTTATAACAAGGATTTAAAATTAGCTTTTCCAGGTTAGTCTTTCTGTGGAGAGAAGTGCACTTCTGCTTGGCCAGCTACAGCTTCGTTTCTGTGAGTGCTTACGGAAAACAACCAAATAGTGTGGCATTCAAGATGAAATTACTATTTAGAGATACAAAAAGTGTATATGAGTTACAAGCGGTCTAGTGCAACTTTAACTATAAACAGAATAGTGATGTCACACTGCTCGCGCCTTGCTTGATGCTGCTGACAGTTTGGAAGATAGGTGCGCGCGCATGGGGAGTAAGCAACTCAGGGGTGGTATTGATTATCAGCTAGTGTAGATGATACAGAGTTCCACAAATATTCCACAGACCTCCAGTTTTTATTTATTTTTTTAATGGACTGTTGTCCTGGCCTTGAGGCTCTCAGGATATAGGAAGCAATGAACAAGAAGGATAACACCTGCAGTCCCACGCCACAGCTGTAGTTAATGCATACTGCGCGGCAACCTTGTTAGAGTGAGAATACCAAAATAAATTATGCATTTGATTTTAATAACGTCTTTATATTTTCGGAATCAGGTGTGTGTTTTAATGCACTGTGTGCCTAATCTCCAAGATCGTTTCACTTCATGTGCTTCAGCGGCGTAATCAGCTTTTTAGCCCTGACATCAGAAATTCCGAGTAAGCAACGATTTCACTTTGGTGCGTGTCTTAAGTGCTGTAAATTTTCGCACTAGCAGCATCATTAACCCATTCGGGAGTTACATTCAGGACTTCGAAAAGAACAAAAAATGGACAGCAAGCCAAAAGGAAAACTGTTAATTATCAAGCATAAGGGGCATGCCACTGATTTATTAGTGCCTTTTGGGTGGGTCCAATCCGAGAATAAGCGAATACCTGTATTGAGCATCCTATTTGAAAGTAAAACTATTGGACTGAATTATGCACTTCTTTTCAAAAAAAATAATTCAAATGTAACAATTGCTTAATGGTAAAAAAAAGACTGTGCAACCACTGTTTGGTCTGGAAGGAGTTTACCATAATTTAGGCTATCTAGAGAAGGTAATTCTTTATCAAATCTGAGGATTTCTAGGAAAGTCCGCATCCTCACTGCTAGAGTCAGCCAATGAAAATTGTTTGCTTTCACTTTGTACACAAATGTTAAAATACTCACTCGATTTCTAGTAACTTTGTTTCTTATTATATTAAGATGTTTCTGTAGCATTCAGTCACATTAATTTTCTTTCTATTGGCAAGTCACATTAGTCTGAATCATGGCTATTTGGTAAAAATAAGGATATCTGACTCTGCTGTAGACCAGCTTGCAGTTGGCACTCACCACTGTAACCAACTTGGAGCTAATTTCAGAAGCTGAAGTATTAGGAAGGAGATAATACCAAGACTTTTCAAGGTTGACATTTTCCTCTTTATTCAGTTTTACAATGAATGTCTCAAACATAAATTGCATTGTGTATATCCAATGCAAACATATAGCTAGTATCGTAAGTTGCTCTTTTTGAAGCTATAACGCATAATTACACAAAATCATAAAACTGTGATGATAATATTTAATTAAATTAATATAATTTGGGGACAAGTAAACCCAGAGTTCACTTTATGATGTGTATGGTGGCAAAATAGCTTTCAACTTTCCATCTCCAAAATGAGGAACACGAGCCCTCATAATTTGGAACTAATGGGGAAAATATGGAACACATACTAATGGCTTACTAACAACTTCAACTAGGAAGGTCATAGGATAGTTAAAATATGCTGCTTTTACTTGTATAACAAAGATCTTTTTATGAATTAATATAATTCATTTCTATTTACCATGGATATCTGTTAAAAAATTCCTAACACAGAATGTGTCAGGTACTTTCAATGTGGATTTTTAGCACTTGAATTTGCTTATCCGTGCTCAGCACTTGTTCAGAACTTGTTGTAAGCACTAAATAAACTACAAATTACTACAGCACTCACCCTTCCTCATTACCTAGAGGAAAACTGTTTTGGTACTTACTTTCCTCACTTGCTTAGAGAAAAACAGCTCTTGTACTCACTTTCCTCACTTGTCTAGAGGAAAATATTTTTTTATTCAGGCATGTCCAAGAGTCAGCTACCAGTGTTCTCTCCTATCTGATGAATCTGGGCATCTTGGGGCAATGTAGCAATTGCCTCATGTACACTGACAACCCTCTTCTCCTACCACCCAACACTACAACCTATGAGAGATGCACTTATCCAGCCAAACTGGAAGTAAAGCTCTCCAACCAAGAATGAACTTGATAGTCAAGAGCAGAAGGTAAATACTTGCACCACACCACACTCATCACATAGTCCCACTAAACCTACACCACCAAAATCTATAGAATAGGCTTTCCATCCACATGAAGCTGAGTTTGTCTAAATCCCAGTTTAAGTGCAACCTTGACCAGTGGATGGTTAATAGACAAGTTACATTGGGCCTGGCACCCATGTCCCTTATGGCTAGAAGTAACTTATAAATACATGGCCCTCAATGTCGTCTTTGGATGCAGAACATCATTGTTCTTTTAGGACAAGTTACCTAGGCTTAGAAAGGAACCCCCTCCACCAGGCCATTAGCCTAGTAATAATCTATGAATCTCTTAAGAAAAGAGGCCCTTCTGGTCACAAAAAGAGAAAACTGCACAGTGTCTGTGTCTCTGACCCCCTCATAGGTTCATAGCTTGGTACCAGGCTATCAGCCCTAGGGCCTATACAAGCCTAGCCATAACAATTCCCTGGCTATTTCTTCCCACACTATTTACTTCCCTGGACCCCTGTCTAGCAGGGCAACTGACGTGATCCCCTCCCTCTTGAATTACCAAAAAGTAATCTGAAAATATTGTTTTTCAGTGAGTATCAGTAGATTGTACATAATCAAAATGGCCTACAACCATTTGGACCAGGACACTGGGAGAACTCTTCTGTAGTCACCCAAAGTTACTGTTTAGTTGTACTATTTTTATTTGCTAGCTAGATCAGCCAAAAATGCACAAATGTCTCTGTCCAATGACAAACCAAGTACAAATTATGATTAAAAGAGTTACTTAGAGTTACACGATATGCCAGTAGACTAAATGACTCATATCCAGACTATAGGATAAAACTCAATTAACCACTGTGTGTGTGTGTGTGTGTGTGTGTGTGTGTGTGTGTGTGTGTGTGTGTGTGTGTGTGTTCTCTACTATTAACAATTCTTGAAGAAATGAGTGATCATAGCAAAATAAATAGTAAAATATAAAATTAAAGATAATGAGGTATAAAATGTTCAAAGTGCTAAAAACTGAATTGAGCATTTTTGCTGCACTTGTGAAACAGAAGCAGGAAGTACAGTAAACTGTACTTGAGAAGGTTCTGAATTTTTCAAATCAGCAGAAGAAAAACTGTTTCAGAAAGTAATAACACACAGCAGAATTTGTTTAGATCAATCACTGTAAAACATGCTGAAGAAATGTAATGTTTCATCATGAGGAGTGACTATGCAAGAGCCTTTACATTTCAAAAATACATAACATTATGTGGGAACAACAAAGAGTCAATGCATGTGAAGGAAGAAGGATATTTAGACATGGGAGAGAGAGGAAAATATGGTGAAGCAAACAATGTAAAATCTGCTCATTAAAATAGGAATCTTAAATTCTGGGGGAGAATACGTAACGGGAATTCTGTTTGAGACAGGACAAAACTGTACATATATACAACACAATGCATATTTTGTACCAAACAAACACATTACAAATTAAAAAAATGGTTATCGCACATTAGAAAAATAAATATTTACATAGCCATTGACTAATAATGAAAAAAAGGAATGAAAACTATATTTATGAAAGGAATAATGTTTTATAGTTTATTTTAGTAATAAAGAACAAAAGAAGACTTTGTTGTAGATGGAAAGTTATCAAAATGGGAGTATGACCTTCTCAAGCACATGCACTTCACATTTTAGTAATGGAAAGTCTTCTAAGATCAGCTTTGAGGCTGTAAGATAGTTGATTCTTTGAAGGGGTAAATAAGTGCATTCATCAGTAAAATTATGTCAGTTCTTTGGCACTTCCACTCATCCAAATGTTTCTAATGTTTTTAAGCTGTGTTTTAAAATGAGCTTGTGAGCAAAGCAGATAAAATGCATTTGGGTGAAGTAGAGGGTTAGAGAACTACAAAAAACTGATTTAAACAATTTTTGATCGGAAAATGGAAAAAAACACAATCTCTGTCATTTTGGCAATGGATAACTAAACTTTGGTTACGTTTACATTGCTTTTATGTGGGATCACTACATGTGAATTTTATAGTAGAATGAAAATTTGCAAAAGGAAGATTACATGTTTATGTTAAGGTTTTTGTTTGTTAGAACTTGGTTTGTCACTGGTATTGTGCTTTGTTTTGGCACCAATGGAATCATAGAATGGGCAAAAGTCAGGATTAGAATTTGCTTTACATCTCTTCAATTTTCTCCAAGTTTGTGCAACCTCAGACTTAGTATATATATATATATATATATATATATATATATATATATATTTATATATATATATAGATTGGGAGTAGGAGACATTGTCACACATCATGAAGTGCTAGGGCTGGGAACAAAAAAGGATTGCTGTCTGATAATGCTTTTAAAATATTACTTGGAAGTATGATCAAATTAAGTATTAGATGGTTTAGTTGTGGTTGTCCATATATTATACATCATGAGATGTAATTAATCACAGTAAACCCCTTTTACAGTAGTCAGCATGAACTGATGTTTTCTTTCTTTTTTATTTAATGTACTTGACAAGGAAAGCTTTTCTACTGGTATGAATAGAATGGATATTTATGCAAAAATATCAAAATATCAAATGTGGTAAATGTGGTCATCTAAAATATCTTTATGGAAAAGCTGGCCTTGGGTAAATTAAAGGTAGAATGGCAAAGGGTCATATTAAAATGAAGATTTTGTAACTTAATTGTAAATAAAGTCAATGTTCTCAAATAATACCTATTAGCAGACATGATCAATGAAAATCTGAAGATTTAATTGGCAAGAACGCTACTGGGAAAGTGAGAAGACTGGCCATCTAGAAACCATGACAAACAGCAATTACATTAAAAGAAGCAAATATATTCAAAGACATACATGAAGACAAAAACTGAGATAGAATAAGAAAGGGAGGCAAATAGAAAACAACAATGAAAGGAACAATCATGAGGTTGTAGTGTAATAAACTTTAATTTTATGTGCCACTCAATCGGCATATAATTTCCTCAAATAGATCTTGTCATAGCAGTATGTTAAACAGTGAAATAAATGGTTTGGAAAATCATGCAGCAATCTTTCTTAAGCAGGACTTTACTAACAGAATACTTCACAACCAATGAATAACTTGCAGTTAAGGAATAAGGGAAGTCTGAGAATAGTCCTGTGTGTCAGTTTTGGCCATAGAAATGGATTGGTCATCGATGAATTGTCAAGGGAATATGGGCATGTGATGGACACTGGTGAAGGATGAATCAGAAAAAAAATTAGGAGACAAAGGTTTATGAATTACTCATAATCTGATTTATGTAGCTGCTATTTATTAATCCATATGTAATTTTTGGAATGTTGATGACCGTATGAAGGTTATTTCCTTACATTTAAATACTATGAAACAAAGCCTCTGAAAGTCAGTTTTAGTGAACCTGAAAGAAAAAAAAAACAGCTTATGAGGGACACTCCCTGCATCACACAACTTAAATATGCTTAACTCCACTGTTGCACAATAGAGGAGAAAAGAACAAATACCAGGCTTACTTCATCTCATAGGGTTGGGACCTGAAAATGAATTGTCAAATAGCTGTCACACTCCCATGAATTTTTTTGTTCTCTATTGGAATCTGAGCTCCAGTTCAAAATCAAATATTTAAAATGATCTGTAAGTCAACTGATTTCTGGATGGCTTAGTAAGTAGATACGTTTGCAAGTGGTAGGATGGTGATCATCTAACAAATTAGGCTTTGTGCTGTTGAATCTGTCCTAGCCTGTGTTATCTACTTATATAACTATATAAATAGTACCATTTTCTGTAATGCCCCAGCACATGTGCAATACAATACCATTTTACATACTGCCTGTATCTTTGGAACTCTCTTTCTAAACTGAATTTAGAGAAGTGCAGTAACCTCTCCACATAAAGAGCAGTATTGAAACTGTAACAAACATTATTTTATTCATTAAAAAGAAGTGAAAAGAATGGGTAAACTTCATTTTATTTTATATGACGGCAAGTGCATTGTTTCTGTAAAAACAGAAAAATACAGAAGACTGCATTCTTTAAAAAAATCAAAGCTAGTGGCTCTTCTGAAAAACAAATCATAAAGAGGGGGTTACACAAAAAGATAATCATATTTTATAGTAATAGAAAATAGGAACAGTTTAGCATTTTGGCAGAAAGAAAATTAAAAAGATTTATACATAGATTCCTTTCTTCTCAATGTTTAATATAGACTGTGTCATACAAAATACATGCTCATAATGAGGTAAGTGGGTGACCAAAATTTCAGAATGAAGCAAATGCATGAAGCTTAAGAGGAGATGATGGACTTTGTCAATACAAGTGGCCTGAAACACCTAGTCTGCACCCGCACTAGGGGCTCAAATGTTCTGCACTTAGTACTTGCCATCATGGGGGGGGGGGTCAATGCAATATCACCTGTGAGTTGCCCTCTCTGGTAAGGACAGACTATAAATCTGTCTCATTCAAAGTAATGATGAGACCTGACAGCTCCACAGGAGCAAAACAACCGAAAAATGTCTCCAAAGCAAACTACAGCATACTAGGCAATGGTATAAAAAGTCTCATACCCCTTGCTAACTCAGCCAACGATGACTCCTATGCAGAGGAGTACACAAATGCCCTGTATAAAAACCTAAACAAAATCAGATATCTTGTAAAGGCCTCTAAAGCTAGTTACAAAGCTAAATTAGCATCCTTCGCTAAGGATAATCATAAGGCATTCTTTAGCTACGTTTGAAATCTAAAAAAGGGAATGCCCACCTATGTGCTGAACTTATAGCGAATAGTACCTCTAATACTGAACCTGAGGAAATTGCCAATCTGCTAACTGTTAGATTTGGCACAAGCTCCCCCCCCCATCCCCACCAATAATGCCCCAAACCATACCTGACACCAGCCCTCTACCTATTATCTCCAAAGAGTAGGTCATACCACCACTCTCCAAGGCCAAAAACATGGCCTCTGTGGGACCAGATAACATCACAGGCGCTTACAAAACAATCTAAAACAAGACCTAGTGGAACCATTTGGCACTCTATTTAACGTCAGCCTGAACACTGGCTTTATTCCAGCAGAGTGGAGAACAGCGACAGTAATCCCCTTGCATAAAAGGGGTTCATCAACCGACCCTGGGAACTATAGACCTATAAGCCTGACCAGCCTTATCTGCAAGGCCATGGAAAAAATAATCATGGACCTTATCAATAAAGATATAAGCAACCTTCAAACTCTTGACCTGACCCAGTCTGGCTTTGTTAAGGCTAGATCATGTTTATTGTACCTGGTGGACTTCTTCAAGAATGTCACTAAAGCCCTGGATGAAGGCAAAACAGTACATACCATCTATCTTGACTTGGCCAAGGCTTTTGACACAATCCTTCCACATGTGAATCATTGAGAAACTCTCTCAGCTGGGGATTAACCCATCCATCACTAGATGGGTGGCCAACCAGCTCACTGACAGAATGTATACTGTCAAAGTTGGGGATGCCACCTCTACCAGTAGACCAGTTACCAGTGACATACCACAAGGATCTGTACTGGGCTCTCTATTGTTTGGAATCTATCTCTTGGAAGTCCAGGTGAAATTAGATGACATTTGGCTTACCAAGTTCGCTGATGATTACAAATTGGGTGCAACCATTCAGTCCCCAAACTATGTTAACATATTACAAAAGAGGCTAACACAGACAAATGATTGGTGCCAAAGCATCAGACTAAAACTAAATGCAAAAAGTACATTATTATCCACTTTAGCAAAGAGGAAGTCCCTCTAAATTACAATACTGACAGCACCCCCGTGAACTCAAACACAGTGGTGCAAGATTTGGGAACATAAGTTGATAGCAATCTAAACTTCGATCATCATGTGTGCACAGTGGTTAGGAAAGCCTTCTATGTTGCACATCTAATACGTAATGGCATCACATCCAAGCCTAAGGATGTTATAACTCCTCTGTACTCAACCCTCATCAGACCACTAATACAGTACAACACTCCCTTTTGCATGAACCTCACCAGACATCTGCAACAGCTGCAGAGACCACAGTAGTTTCTCATCAAAAAAATTCAGGGCCTCCAAAGCCTGACCTACTTGGAAATAGTGAAATCCCTGTCACTATACTCTGTATCCTATGGGCTGCTGAAAGGCAACTTGTGCCTGGTCTAGAGAGCAATCTCTGACCCTGCCCTAATGGAAATGCTGCACGTGCGCAAATCAAATGGGACAAGAGTCACTCACTCCAAGGATATCAACCTAACCTGTGACATTAACAGAACATGCTGAAGTGACAGATATATCTCCCAGAGATGGCCACTCCTCTGGAATAAACTCCCATTTCACATGAAGCAGATCTCCTCAATGACTCTAGTCAAGTACAACATAGACAATTGGATAGGGGACCATAAATTTACCCCAGGGGTGGCACCTATGTCCTTCATGGAAAGGGAAGTCAGTGTTAATCATAGACTCACTCTGTGAATAATGACCATCTAACCAAAGACAATTAGGGAACATGGATATAGCATGGCTAGGCTTGTAAAAGCCCTAGAGCCATTAGCCTAGTAAACTTCTATGAATCTATATACATCAGTAACAACTATACCTCTGGCTGGTTAAACAGGATGATGCACTGGAATTTCTTCACATGAGGCAACCATAGATAAAGTCCCTTATCATATCCTAGCAAGTTATAGGTTACCCTCTATGTCCCACAAAACTCATGGTGCATACTTAGACCTACTGGAGAAACTTGCAATCCAGCCTAACAAATTACTCATGGGAGACTTTAATTACCATCCTATAGACTGGGAATCCTACATAGCCTCAAATTTGGATTCACAGCGATTCCTGGACTTTGTTAATACAAACATCCTCAATCAGTTAGTGCATGTGCCCACTAAAGGTGTCAACATACTGGACCTCATACTCACAAATATGGGAGAACATTGCACCCCCTCCCAAATGTCATGTATTCACTGGTAAGGACTGACCATAAAGCTGCCTCCTTTGAAACCAAAATCAACTTAGTAAACCCAGTAAAAGTTATAAACCATTTCAAGGCATACTGCCTTTTATTAAGTGACATTTGTCAAAACTCAATGACCCTCCAAACCCAGAAAAAACAGCAGCCTATGCAGAATTGTTCACAGAAATTCTTAACAACCATGTCAATGGCTGCATAGAGGCTGCTTTATCTAACAGAAGTAAGTCCAGAACTAACTCCAAAACCTAACCAAATGGTAGCATCCCAAATTAAACAGGTTATACAACAAAAGAAAAAAAAAATATGGCTAACATCATGATGTGTAACCGCCATAAAGATACACACTCTTTCATCAAATTAAACAGGCAACCAAGAGGGCTAATTAAGTCCAATGACAATTCTGAGGTGAAGATAGTGTCCCAGGCAAAAGACAATTAAAAGGCCTTCAACTATATGAGAAACCTCAAAGACAGCACACATCAGTGTGCTGAACTGGTGATTAATGGTGTCACATTCACTGAGCCGGGCAATATAGTGAATCTGCTGGTTGACAAATTCACTTTCAACTTTACCACCCATTCACCCACCCCACTCCCCCAAGAAATACCTTCAAACAAAACCCCTCAAACTATAATTAGAGAGCATGTCTTGGCTGCACTCGGTAAGAACAAGAATAGGCTCAGTGGGCCCTGATTCCATCCCAGGATGCATCCTGAATAGTCTAAAATATGACTTATCAGGGCCACTGGAATTACTATTTAACTATAGTCTCAAAGACAGGCTTCATGCCACAAGACTGGAAAACTGCAGTTGTCATCCCTCTTCATAAGGGCAGACCATCAACAGATCCTGGAAACTACAGACCTATTCATCTGACTAGTTTTATATGCAAAGCCATAGAAAGAATTATCATGGAAATGATCAACAAAGACATAGGAGACCTTCAGACACTGGATTCATCTAGGTTTGTTTTTGTCAACGGAAGGTAATGCCTACTGAACCTGGTGGACTTCTTTGAGAAGGTCACCAAGGCAATGGATGACAGTAAAACAATGCATAGTGTCTACCCTTATGTAGCGAATGCATTTAATACAATACTCCACTCAGACATTGTTAATAAACTTATAGAATTAGGCATAAACCCATATATAATCCACTGAATAGCCAGCTGGCTCAAAGATAGGACCCAAAAAGTTAGGAATGGTGAGACCACCTCTGCAAAGAAGCCTGTCACCAGTGGGGTCTCTTTATGCTGATCTTGCTCCTCTTTGGCATGTACCTTTCTGAAGTCAAGGCCAAAGTCAAATCCCTCTAGCTGACCAAGTTTGCAGATGATTACAAACTGGGAGCAGTCAAAGAATTCCCCCTAGGATGCAAGCATCTTACAAGAGGATCTAACACTGATAAATGACTGGTGCCAAAACCATGGCTTAAAACTCAGTCCCAAGAATTTCAATATAATGTCTTTTAGGAAGTTGGTCACCCCATCAAATCACATCATTGATAAAACACCTCTAGCATTAACCCACTAGTCAGAGATCAAGGAATACATGTAGACAACTTATAAGTAAGGGCCTGTCATTTAGGTCCAGAGAAGTCATCATCCCACTATACATAGCTCTCATTAGACCCATTATTATGTATAATTCCCCCTTTCAGTGTGTACTTGACCAGTCACATGCAGCAACTGAAATGTCTGCAAAGGTTCCTTACAAAATGAATACAGGGAGTAAACACAATGTCCTGTGTGAATTGCCTCAAAGCCTTACCTCCATACTCATTCTCCTGCAGATTACAGCTGATCTCTGCCTGATATATAAGGCATCCCTGGACCCCGTTCTGACGAATCCTTTGCACATCCACAAAATAAACACCATCAGTACTCCTAGATCTAAAGACCTAAATTTTGCTTGCAATAGAAACATGACATGTTGGAGACAAATATATGTATCTCAGAGAATTCCCATTTTCTGAAATAGGATCCCCATCCATGTGAAATAAAGCCCCTCCCTAATCCTATTTAAGTGCAACTTAGACCATTGGATGGGAAACCAGAAATTCCCCCCAGATTGGTGTTTATGTCTCTGATGGACAGAGGCAGTCAATAAATCATGTCATAACCAATGGTCACCCCCTATATAAATGTCTAAAACATATAACTTGTAGGACACATTTGTGCTGCATAACTAGGCTTATAAAAGTCCTTGTGGTCTTCAGTCTAGTATGCAGCTATGAACACATTCTAAGAGAGAAGGCACATGACATGCATCAAGCCATAGAATGACCAAATGACAGATTCCACAAGCAAAATATTGACTTGCAGTGAAGAGAACATATTTAAGTTCAAAGGTGCAAGACAGAAAGAATAAGAATGTACATAGAGGTATCATACATGTATGCTACAACTGAAAGGGGTGTCTGATGAAGGTATGAAGAGGTTAAATATGATCACTGGAAGAATGAAACTTTAAATAAGATTACAGACCATATATACTGTCAGAAATTGTGGTTTCTCATAGTATTCTCCATTTCTCATTTCTGTGCTACAACAATAAAGCAATCAGAATTTATATATATATATATATATATATATATATATGTGTGTGTGTGTGTGTGTGTGTGTGTGTGTGTGTTTTAGATGTATGTGTGTGTATATTAACACACACACACACACACACACACACACATACACACACAGATATATAATTGTGTGTCCTCTCTCTCTCTCTCTGTATATATATATATATATATATTATATATATTTAGCTGTATAGGAATACATGTTAGTAATGCAGGGGTGGGGGTAAAGCGCCCTACAAAAAATAATACATTTCAGAATCTGCAGATTTTTAGGAATTGCAGCTTAATTTTTGAAATGTTTGGACTATTAGTATTCGATTATACATTTCAGAAAAGAAGCCAGGATGAAGGCACTACACTAGCTAGATATTGTCAATTCACTAACATTACTGGAGATATAAAGGCACAAAAAATAAAGAAACATAATAATGAAACAGGAAGGAAAAAAATCAAAGCAGCTGTTAATAAAGAAAAACAAAGATGAAATGAGAGAAGGAAGAAGGAAATTATTATGTATATCTACAACAGAACAAATTAAATTAAACAAGATAACACAGACTCTGTGGTAAAGAATATTTTCGAAAGGCTCAGTGTCCATATTTAGGAAAACTGAAGGCAAAATTCGAGTAGCAGAAGTATGCAATATCTAAATGAAAAGTTATGCACTGACCATAACTAGGCATCTGTGTTGTCCATTTTCATTCATCGTCAGCACATGGGTTCAGATCCAATCCTCAGATCCGACTCGGCCACATAATCTAGAATTTGGATTCAACTTTCAAGCTCCTCCCTCTGCCCATTATGCTTTAGTCCATACCAAGTAACTCAGAATGAGTTTGTTGCCATAAGAACTGAATAGCTAGACACAGACAGGAAAATCTGACAGAAAAAGAAGAGCTCTAACCCAGAACTGCAAGTTCCAATAACAGTACAACACATTTCTCCAGAATATTTAAGGATGGGGGTGATTGGGAGGGAAGTGGAGGAAGAATGAAAATGGACAACACAGATGCCTAGTTATGGTAAATACATAACTATAAAATCTGATGTTGTTCTTTTCATTCTTCCTCAGCACATGGGGCAGAGTCCCCCAACTATGTTGACCTTGAGCAACCCTCATGGAAGGATATTCCGGAGTACCGCTGAGTCAAAGGCGGCTGTATTTCTAGATATAAGATCCAATTTTGAATAAGTAATAAAGGTACGAGCATTGGACCATGTGGCTGCTGCACAAATATCATCAATATATGTTCTTGACCAAAAAGCAGAAGAAGCAGCCATGGATCTAGTTGAATGAGCCTTGGTTGGTTTTGGTAGGGGAATGCCTTGTTGAGAATAGATCCAAGAAATACAATCAGTGATCCATTTAGTTTGAGAAACTTTAGAAACTGGGTAACACAGTCTTTTGGGTGAAATGGAAACAAATAGCCGAACTGATTTTCTGATCTGCTTTGTCCTGCGAGGATAACAACATAACTGTGTGTACATCATTATCCTTTATTTGAAATATTTGGAAAGAAGTCTGGTAAATGAATGGATTGTTTAATGTTAGTTTTAGAAGATACTTTGGGTGAAAAAGAAGGGTTTGTCCATAAGGTAACCCTATCTTTATGGAAAATAATGTAAGGGGTCTTTGAAGAAAGAGCCTGAAATTCAGAGATCCTCTTTGCAGAAGTAATAGCTACTAGAGAAGACTGTTTTCCATGAAATGAATTTTAAATCAGTTTTAGCTGAAGGTTGAAAGTGTTTCTGAGTTAAACCTTGTAGTGCAACGGTCAGATCCTAGGGGGGTGGGGTGAAGGATCCTTTATTGGTGGTCTAAGAAGAAAAATGCCATTTAGTAATCCTTTGCATAATGTGAAGAAGCCAGTGAATATTTTTTTGTCTTCTGTACGAAAATTAGAAATGGCTGCTAATTCTAGCTTAATTGTAGAAAAACTAGCTCCTTCTTTAAAAATAATTGCCAAAAATTCAAGTACTACATAAACTGGAGCAGAAAAAAGATGATCCTCATTTTTCATGGTCCAAAGCAAGAATCTTTTCCACTTGCTCTGATAAACTTTTTCAGTAGAGTCTTTTGCAAGGATAAAGTAATGGTACTTAGTGGGGGAGAAAGCCTAACCATTACTCGAAGTCGAGAACCCATGCAGTTAGCTTGAGGGCCTGAATATTGGGATGCTTGATTCCTGAGGGGTGTGAGAGGAGATCCAGAGAGACAGTTCCAGTATCCATGGAGGATAACGAAGGTGAGACCATAGGAAGTGGAACCATACCTGTCGAGGCCAGAAGAGGACAATGAGGATGACTGAGCTCTTCAGTCAGTTTGCTTTTTTCAGAAATTTGGGAATCAAGGAAAGAGGGGGGATAGGCATAAAGAAGACTGGAGGGCCAAACGTGGACTAGAGCATCTCTCAGTGACTCCCATGAGGGGGATTACAGCAAAGTACCTGCTGCACTTGTTGTTATGGGGGAGGTAAAAAGATTGCAGAAAGGATGGTCCCATTGATGAAAAATTTCTCCCATCACAGACTGTTTGAGAGACCACTAATACAGTATCAAAATGGACTTGCTCAGTTTGTCCGCTAACATGTTGATTTTTCCCAGTATGTGGATTACAACTACAAAGCAGTCTGAGGAGATCACCCATTCCCACACTCTCATGGCCTTTCTGCAGAGGGGATAAGATTGCGTTCCTCCTTGTTTGTTGATGTACCAGACAACAGACATGTTGTTGGTCTGACTCGCATTAGTCCCTAGAGGAAGAGCACTTTGAACAGCCTGCAGTGCTAATAAGACTGCTCTCATCTCTAATACATTGATATGAAACTGGTCACTTGAGTGGACCACATACCTTGGACTGTCATTCCCAGGAGATGCCCCCACACCCTAGTTGGGAGGCGTCCATAGTCACAGTGGCCATTGGGAGCAGTAAAATAAAAGGTCTTCCTAGGTGAGTGTCACCCAACTGGATTCTTTTGGATTTACCACTAGTCGAGTTTTCAACAGTGTTTGAAAATTATGGGATATTAAATATTTTTTAAGCTTGCTTTTTGTTAACTTGCGACCATCTTGGACAATGGAGAGCAGCATGGCGTTTGCTTGGGCCTATTGAACCAGTGTATGTCGAAGTGAGTTTGGCTTGGTGTGGACTTTTATTTTTGATTGGGAAACTACCGATACTAATGGTCGCTACGCTCTATATTCTTTCAACTATTGTTAACACGAGGTTGGTGCCCATTTTTGGATTGGGGAAAGTCGGTAATATCGAACTTTTCGGTGATCCAGGATTTGTTATATACTAACTGAGCGTGCGGGTTTATGTAGACAACTGTTTCCAACTCTGTAAGCAACTGTCGTGCAGTGTATTTTTTGTTACTGCAATTTTTCTTTCAGTGACTGAGAGTTGAATTTTACTGTTGGGACTATTCTGATTGCTTTGGACTATGGTTTTACCTTAATAGACTTCATCATAAATTTTTTTCGAAAGATGGCATCACAATTTTCTCGGGTGTTTACAGCATCCTTGGTTTTCTATCATGGTTTATTTCACATGTTTTTGCATTTGCATTCTAATGAATATCTTGAACAGGAATAGGCCATTCATATGTGGCATTCCATTATTTATATATGCTGGTTATTTATATTTTTCATATATTGACATCTTTTGGAATTATAATCCCTATGGGAATGGTCAGTTTTGAACATCAGTAATATCTTGATCATGATATTTTTCAGGGTGTAACTGTATTGTATATTATATTTTTATACTATCAATGTCTAACTGGTATTAGTTTATTGTAGTTTTTACTATATACCATTTCCCAGTTGTTTCTGGGTTGGTGACATTGGGTTGTCTATTATTAAAGTGACTTCTTCACATCAGACACATCTGTTCAATATGCCCAAATGAGCAAAATTAGGTCAATTGGGACATTCCCTTCAGCTTAATTGTTTAGAGGGACTTGGCATACCTGTGTATTTGATCCCTTCAGAACCTTTGTTCATGTTTTAACCGGATTTTACTGTTGGGATCGCCATTGGCCTTTTGTGGGCCAGTATACAAACTGATTTGTTATATACAATTTTTTAGATATTTTATTTAATATATGTGTTAATTCATTGGGTCTATATACTGTCATACCAAATATATGGGCTTTAAAGGTTGCTGGCTATTCTTATTCAGGTACTTGTACCAAGGGGAGCTACCTTTATAAGTATGGTTCTTTCTTACATGATGATTGAGTCTTCTAGTTCCTGATCTGTATTTTTTTGAATATTAGGTTTGGTTTAATGTTGGTCAATGGTTACTGTATAGTAATTGTATTATGTTTTCATTCCTGACTGCTATTTTTTAGGTATACATGTAGTCTATATTTCTAATATTATTGATCTTAGCACTGGGGTTTCTTTCTATCTTCCTATTTAATACAAATAGTTTTGGAGTTTCTTTGGAACTATTATATGTTATCCTGCCTGACTCCCATAATCTTTCTGGATTTGTTTCTGGTTTATATATACATATTTTTCCAATCCTGGTGTATTTCTCGGGTTTGTGGTTCTTGTGGCTTGTTCTTTAGTATCCATCTTATATTAACAGCATGGACCTAGATCATATCTTAACAGGATTGTGTGCCGATCGGGAGGACATTGGGGTATTTGGGATCCATTCCTCCCTGGGCAACAATCAAAATGGGTCTGGACAACAATCTGTTATGGATTGTGAATTGGCTTTTAATTCCCTTACCAAGGGACTCAAAAATCTCAGATCTAATATTTGGCACTTGCGATTATTTCGTGCCTATCTTAATAAAAATATTGCCCGTAGGGGCCTTATAATTCGGTTACAACCACTAGTTGGTAGACCAGAGGACAGATTGCATAATGAGTGGTATGAAGCTTTACAAAAGGGGTCCATGTTATTTGTTAATATATTGGCCCAGTATTATGAAAGAATGGTGGATATTAACCTACAGGAGGTTAAAATCATGTGTTCCGACTGTAAAAAATATGAGTCTCATCCCACATTTCAGGATTCTATCAAGAAACTTTCACAGGAACTAACAAACCATGAGAAAACAACCAAGGATAGGAAAATTAAAAAGTTTAAAAGGGATTATATGGATTATCAAAGGGGACATCCTTTTGATTCCAACAAGACAGTTAGATTTATGGGCGTCAGTTCAGGATCCACTTCTACTCCTATTATCAAAAAAAGACTGAGGTCTATTTTGAGAAATAGAGAGAAACCCAGTGCCAGCACATCAGGGGAGGATTCCTCATGTACCGATTATGATAGCTCAGGCAATAAGGATTCACCACACCGGAAAAAAACTAATAGGACTATCCCTTTAGATATGGCCCCAGGCGTCGGGGTGGATGCAAACACAAATGTGGTCAATGTGCCCAATTCACTGGAAGGATTGATTCAGAATTTTCTCACGTAAATAATGATGATTACCAGAATGTTTTGAATTTGTCTAATGTTACTATCTTACCTGCTGACAAGGGTGGTGCAGTGGTAGTTATGAATATGAGCTCATATTTGAGCGAGGGCAATTTACAACTATCTGACAATAGATCTTATATGAACATGGCCATTGATCCTACTAATAACTTTAAGCAAGAAATAGATTTGTTCCTGAATCTAGCCCATGAGGAAGGCATTATAAGTAAGAATTGTGTTTCGCAACTTACTGTCAAAGATCCTCAGAAACAAATTCTTTACTTACTTCCTAAGATACATAAATCCATTACCAATCCTCCTGGTAGACCAATTGTATCAGGTATTGGTTCCTTGACTGAACCACTATCTGCTTTTCTTACTCAATATCTTAAACCACTCTTGAGTTTTGTTATGGGCCAGATTACAGGACACGACTCAATTTTTACAGATCATTCAGGATAGCCAATTAAAGCCTGGATGGCTTATGTGTTCATTGGATGTTAAGGCCTTGTACACCAACATTCCACATTGGGCTGGTTTACAGGCCTTACAGTATTGGTTAGACAGACCTGCCCTGTATTCACCTGGGTTCAATACCCTACATATTTGCATGACTGAACAAGTTCTAAATAAGAATGTCTTTTACTTCCAAGGGCAATGTTTTTGGCAACTCCAGGGTACGGCTATGGTGGCATCATTTGCCCCCATATATGCTGATCTGTTTATGGCATTCTTTGTGGAATGCATGATCTATGATCCATTACATAACATCTACTTAGTGGAAATTGATATATGGCGCAGATACTTGGATGACTGTTGGATGGTGTGGCGGGCAGATGCTAGGTATCTGCAAGAATTTATTGAATACCTCAATCATAACATCTGGGGGATTGAATTTACGGTAACATTTGATCTTGAAAGCATCAATTTTTTGGATGTTACTGTCATTAGGAATAGGGATCATACACTTAACACTAGGACTTACCGTAAATATCCACAATATAACACCTTATTGCATGCTTCCAGCATGCACCCACGCCACACCATCCGCAACATCCCAAAGTCACAATTTATGCGTCTCAAACGCCTAAGCTCCACACAATTGGATTATGATAGAGCTAGTTCAGATCTTTATCATAGATTTGCTAACAGAGGATACAGAGACCTGGACATCACTAGGGCCTGGACCTGGACTATCAATACTGACAGAAACATTTTATTACAATACAAGACACCCCGGATTCCACTGTCAGGTTTGTCACTACTTTTGGCAGAAATTGTAATGCTATTAAGGGAATTGTTAACAGACATTGGAACATTCTCATGGCCAATGAACATTTGAGATCTATACTAGGTCAACAGTGCAGATTTTCATTTAGAAGAGGCAAAACATTGGGTTCAATATTTTCTCATTTCAAACATATAGAAAGTGGGGGAGCCATATATGAACAGTTGACTATGTCTGGTGATGAACTAGTGGGTACATTTCCCTGTGGTCATTGTGGTTCCTGTAAACAAGTCAGCAAACTCAAACATTTCACTAGTCGTAATACTAGTAGAGTGTATCAGTGCAGAATGTTTGGTAACTGCAGCAACAGCTGGGTGGTCTATCTGGCAACCTGTCGGTGTCAAGCCTTTTATGTAGACCAGACTTCCAGACCACTCAGAACATGTATTAATGAACATAGATCTGATATTAAGACTAAGAAGGAAACTAATGCTTTGTATCGCCATACATTGAAACATCCTGATGCACAATTTACTTTTATGATTATAGACAGGATTATTGGCGATCGTAGCAATCCTCAGGGATGGCATAATATACTTAATCACAAAGAAAAATACTGGATCATCACATTGGGTGCGTTATTCTCACCAGGACTCAATGACCATTTGTAACCACAGTTCTTATGAATGGAAGATTTTTACTGTTGCTCATTCATTTTTTGATATATTTTTTGAGTATTTTCTTGAGTATTTGGTTTCATTTGGTGTATGCCCATTCGCACAGTACATGTTTTATTCCTGGGGATATATTCTTTTTCTGGGGACATTATTGTACATTTATATTGAACAGTTATTTCACTTTGTTTCTCTGGTCCCGTCTTAAATTATGTGACTGTACCAGGTATCAGGTTAATTTGATGTCTGTCTGCTATGCCTTTTATTCCTGCAATATGTTAGACAGGGAGGAATTTTGTCTCCAAGTGGTCACTTCATATTTATTTTTGTTTTTTATATATGTTTTTTGGTTTTCATTAACTTGATTCTTTTTTTGATTTCAAATTTATGTATTAGCACTAGTGGGAATATGCCAATGATCTCATTGGTGGTGGTGGGGGGGGTCTATAAATATTCATGAGGTTTCACTGTTGCGTTTTTATTTCAACACTGAAGAAGGCATTGGTTTGCCGAAACTGGTCTGTACAATAAAGCATTATTTAGTCTGATACTCGTATCATTTTTAGTGTTTTTCTTTCCATCCGACACATTTTTTTGCTGGCCTCCTGTTGTTACTATTGAATACTTTGGCCGTGCACATACCTACGTGCATAGCATCATGTTTGGTTGTGTACCCAACTGGATCCACCAGCTGAAGTAAGTTTGACTGGAAAGGATAGGGCTTGTCAAAGAATAGACCACTGAACAGCTAGTGTCCATTGAAGAACATGCATAAAGAATTATGGTAAAGGAAACAATAGAATGGCTGCTACCATGGATCCTAGTGCTTGAAGATCTGATCTGGTTGAAGGAGATAGATGGGGAGATAAGTAGATGGACGTGATACGTGAGTGTGGATATATGATGAACTGGTTGTGATGCCTTCTGTGTTGTTGTGTTCAGATATATACCAATGAACTTCAGGCTCTGGACTCATGTCAGGTTTGATTTGGCATAATTTACTGTTATCTGTCATAGGAATGAGAACTACACCTGCAGAAGCCAAAAGGGAGCAATGAGAATTACCTTACTCTTCATCACTTATGCTTTCTGAAGAAATTTGGGTATTGAGGAAAAGGGCAGATAAACATACAGGAGACCTTGGGGCCAAACATGGACTAGGGAATCTCTCAGTGACTGTCCCTGAGGGGGAATTAGGGCAAAGAACCTGCTGCACTTGAGGGGAGAGGTAAAGAGACTGCAGAAAGCTTGAACCCAGTGATAAAAAATCATTTCTGTCACCGCAGGATTGACAGATCACTCATGCGGCATGAGGATGGATCTGCTGAGCTTCTTGGCTAAGACACTGGATTTTCCTGGAATGTACATTGTTACTAGAAAGAGGTTGGACCCACTGCCAGGCTCTCATTGGTGTAAGATAGTTAAGATAGGTAAGATCTAGTTTCCCCATTTGTTGATGTACCAAACCACTGACATATTGTCTGTCTGGATAGCAATCATTCCTAGAGGGAGAGAGTTCTGAAAGGCCTGGAACACTAATACAACCACTCTCATCTCTAAGACATTTGTATGAAAATTGGCCTCTTATGGGGACCATATACCCTGAACAGTCCATCCCAAGAAATGCCTCCCCATCCCAATTGGGAGACATCTGTGTTCAGCACAATGTTTGGGAGAGGAAAGATAAATGGGCATCCATGACAAAGCTCATTGGACTGGATCCACCAAAGCAGGAAAGCCTTGCAGGCTCACAAAATCTTTATAGGATACTTCAATGGATGTCAAAGCATTGTCCATTGTACTGACAGGTTCCATTGGAGAATCCTCATATAAAAGTGTGCCTTAGGTAATAGGGTGACTGCTGCAGACACTGAGCCTAAATCTTGAAGAACAAATCTCACAGAAGGATGGGGATATTCAAGAATCTGTCTGACATGCAATCATAGGGGTTGAATTCTGCTTTGAGGTAAAAATGAGAATTGTCTGACTCTGTGTCCAGGCAAGCTCCTATAATCTCCAAGACTTGAACTGTTTGAGGTTGGGACTTTGAAAGATTTACTATGATCCCTAGGAATGGACACAAATGGAGTAAGTAATCCCTGGCCCCCTCCATGAGATGCTTGGTTTGTGCAGAATGGAGCCAGTTGTCTAAATAAGGAAACACTCTGAATCTGTGCAGTCTCAGGTGAGTTGCCACCACTGCCATGCTTTTGCTAAAGACCCTGGGGGCTGTGGTGAGAACAAACATGTGGCTCTGACCTGGTAATGACTGGCTTCCAGCCAAAACCACAGATATTTTCAAGAGCATCTGTTTATTTTGATGTGATAGTACACATCTTGAAGCTCTACAGAGCACATCTAGTCATCCTTCTGTAGATGAGGCAGAATGGTCTGAATCATGACCATCTGGAACTTGGAGTCCTTTACAAATTGATTTAGATGACTGAGCTCCATAATAGGTCTCAGGTCCCCTGATTTCTTTGGCAGTAAAAAGAACCTTGAGTAAATTCTGGATCCTGCTTGATCTGGTGAAACCTTTTGGATGAATCTCTTTTCTACCAGCTGTTGGATTTCTAATGCTGCTAACTCCCTTTTACTGGGTGGAACATCGGGGAGACATTTTGTGAGGGATTTTGTGAAAAGGGAATATGGAAATGATCCTTTGCACCAAAGAATCTCTTGTGATGGCTGTACAGTTGTTTGGGTGCAAGGAAAAGGGCCCCCGACTACCTCCAGAGAAGAACAATCAGGCAATTTCTCAGAAGCACTGAAAGGGCCTGTCCGAGAAAAAATCTCGATACCCTTGGTTCTGCGGACCACCTCTGCCACAAGGATTGCATCTTCCATTATTATTTCCCCCTCTGCCTCTGGGAGAAAATCCCCATGCAAGTCCTGAAAAGGTCCTTGAGATTTTTGAAACCATATCTTACCACCATGCTGATACATACAGAAAGGTCTTTGCATGGTAGAGAAACAGATTCTAACAGCAGACAAGGTCTTTCCATATTTCTCATGGTGGGAAAGTGTGTCTTTAACTGTGGGCCCAAACAGGGAAGATCCATCAAAAGGATAATTGATGAAAGAGGATTTAAAGGGCTCTGCAAAATCACACAGTCTCATCCAGACATGTCTTCCTGTGGCTATGGCTAAACCATCTTCCCATGAGGAACTTTCAGCAGTGTGAGATATTAACCTCATGGATGCATTGGATATAGATTGTAGGGTGGTCAGTTTGGAGGAATATGTTTTCTCTTCCTCTACCAACACGGACCCTGAGGTAGACTTACAGAGTTCCTTGATCAAGTCCCTCTGTAATCTAGTAAAATGTGCCAGCTAGTTGAGCGACTGTAAGGCAAAGGTTGCTGAGGTGTAAACACACTTTCCAAACCTGTCCAATGCCCTAGACTCTCTGTTAGGGGGATGGACAAAAAAACTCTGTTCTGCTAGTTCTTTTTTTGGTGGCTGCCACCACAACCATAGCATCTACAGGAATACCCTTATTCTAGTACTGCCTGTCTTTGGGGGCTCCTAAAATCTTGTCCAGACAGCAGGGGATAGGATCCACAGAATCTGGTTCTTTCCACCCCCAACAGGAGGCAAAGTCAATAATGTCATCTGCCAGAGGTAACCCAAGACATAGATAGGCCAGACCTGAAGGCTTCCAGGAACAGAGATTCCTCTTGAGAGGGCTTTTGAAGGACAAACCACCTTTCTGGCACAGGATCTCTAAAATGTTTCAGAAGGAGACATCCACAGCTAGGGACCTAGGGGACCCTCCCCCCTTATCAAAATCAGTGTTCTCAGTTGAAGATTCCTGAGGGGAATCTCAGTGCCTCCTCTTCCACTTTCTCTTCCTGTGTACCTTTTCAGTGAGATGTTCTGGAGGGGTATTGGAAGAGATGGGGAGTTCCTGAACAGGAACTACCTGGATGCTCTTATGGGCTGGTTGTCCCTGGGGAGAAGGGTGATGAAACTTAGAGTTCAAATCCATTGGGGGAATGGGTATAGGATCTGAAGAAGTGAGAGTAGAATACACCCTTTCCACTTCCTCAAAGACACAGTGTCCAGGAGAGGCAGAAACCAACTTGACCTGTGCCGAAGCTCTCAGCTCAGCCAGTTCCCCACCTCTCCTAAATCTCCCCACCTAGGAGGGAACTGGACCAGAGCTGTTCAGCTCTGAAGCTCTGGAGGGAAGTGACATCTCCAAACACCTCTGAGTTGAAGTTATCCTCCCCCCCCCAGATCTGGCACTGACGCTTCAGCCCAGAGACTTGTCCTGCTGAGTAGTGATTGGTGCCAAACAGGTCAGGGATAAAGTTGGATCTGAAGAAGAAGTGGTATCCTTAGATCTGACGCTTCATCTCTCAGTGCTCTTGGATCCAATGGGTCTGAAACTATGGCTCAGATCAAAGAAGGAGTTGCGACGGGGTTCCAAAGGTAGCCAAAGACTCACAGATTCAATGGGAGATGGAGACTTCAATCCCCCCACCTGGATCTATGTCTAAGAAACATTCTCACCATCCTGTCCACATCTGCCTCAGAAAGACTACGGCAGGACCTGAGTGAAGAAGTTGTGGAAGGAGGGCAGGGTGGCTTCATAGGAGTCTCCTGGAGAAATGGAGACTTAAGTCTGGGAGAAACCAACTCCAGAGAAAATCTTGGGTTCCAGATCCGAGGAGACCTGACCACAGAGGTTGTCGGATTTAAGGGTGTTGGATCTGACTTTTTTTGGACTTTGGAGGGCAGCTCTCCATCTGGAACAGGAGGTGAGGACTGCACTGGAGAATGCTTCCTGTATTCCTTCAGCTCCAATGATTTATGCTTTTTAGCAGGGGTTTTGAGCCCCAGAAGTAGAAGCAATGAAGGAGGAAGAAGCTGGTAAAATGCCTTTCAGGACAAGCTTATTCCACCTATCAATAATTGCCTTTGAATTAAAGCCCACACATATCTTACATGAAACCTGTAAGTGGGAAGGCCCTAAACAACAGTTGCACACCATGTGGGCATCAGAAATGGGTATCTTATGCCCACAGGAAGTGCACTTCTTAAATTCACTTGGCTTATCAGCCCTCCCAACAGTACAAACAAACAACAACAAGAAATGAAAGAAGAAGAGAGTAACTCTAGCAGACAATTTTTTTTCAGACAACAAAAGAGTTTTTTTATGTTGAGAAGTGATAAAGAAAAGGTTTAACTACCAACAATGGTAGGGAAGAATATCAAAAGATAGAGAGAAGGCCTAGTACCAACTATGGTACAAATGAGATCTGAGGTAATCTGGCAAGTAAGGGGCATTATGGGTAAAGGGAGGAGCTTGAGATGAATGAAAATAACAACATCAGATTTAAGGTTTTGAGGTCACTGATCTTTATAAGTAATGAATCTCTGAGTTCTCTTAATTTGAGTGATATGTTAAGACAGATGCATGACAAAAGATGCATTATATTCAATAATGGGTCTGATGAGAAATATGTAAAGAGAAATGAAGAATTCTTTGAATGTAGTGGAGATGACTTTGGAAATTAGATTATCTAGATAGAAGGGATGCTGAACTACTGTGGAGACATCATCAAATGATACAAATTATCAGTAAGAATGCCTAGATCCCTTACATCAGTGTCTGGTTGGAGGGGTGTGTCACCTGTATGGTATGTGAAAAGGTTTTGTTTACTCACATGAACTATACTACCTTTTTTCACATTTAATTTAATTTAATGGATCAATTGTAAAAGGACGGAGCTTAAAGTGGACACTGGCTGAAAGTATAATGTTATATCAGCATTCACAATGTGGCTAGTAGTGTGAAACTTGTTGCTTATGGTATTTGGCTAGGAGCTGTTACATCTTATTATTCCATGTAGTCTGAAGACTTGTGCAGTCATTACTGGGTCTCAGAGACAGTTTGAGAATGAATTTGCTTTCTTTTACCAAAAGAGTTCATCATATAAGCACATATCCTAGTTCCAATTTTACTGAAGTTGTTTTCTCAGAGTATGCTGATGTTTTTGATGACAAGTTGGGTAAACTTCCAGTTGTGAATTCTATGAGGTTATACCCAGAGGTCAGTCCAGCGGTCAGACCAGCAAGAAAAGTTCCAATAGCTATGCAGAATAAAGTTAAAGCTCAATTGAATAAAATGGTGAAGCAAGGTGTAATTTGTCCAGTTACAGAACCAAATTAATGGGTGTCATCCATGGTAGCAGCCCACAAAAAAGGCTCAGATGAAATCAGAATATGTATTTACCCAAGTGATTTGAGCAAAGCATCATCCAGTGCATACAGTCAAGGAAGTCACAGCCCTAAAACCAAATGCCACTGTTTTTTCTGTCTTAGATGCAAAAAGTTAATTTTGGCAAGTGATGCTTGATCGCAAATCTTCATTACTGACTACTTTCAGTACCCCATTTGGCAGATATAGATTCCTCAGGATACAATTTGGAATAAATTCTGCAAGTAAAGTCTTTCAGCGTGCAATGGAGCAATTTTTTTCATGTTATCCTTATGCCATAATAGTAGATGATTTATTGGTTGGAGGCAATGGTGAAGAAAAGCATAACAGAAACCTTAAGAAAGTTTTAGACAGAGCATGAGAAGTGAATGTAAAGCTCAATCCTCTGAAGTGCAAATTCAGGCTACCAGAAGTTACATAGGTAGGTAATTTATTTACTAGCACTGGCTTGCGACCAGACCCATCCAAGCAAGCAGCCATTCTTGAGATGCCAGCACCAGATAATGTTCAGGCTCTACAGCATTTTCTTGGTATGGTCAACTATTTAGGCAAGTTTATACCAGACTTCAGTGAGCTGACAGCACCTTTGAGAGAGCTGATGCACAGAAATGTTATATGGTCTTGGTTGGAACAGTACCAAAAGGCATTTGCAGACCTTAAGCAGAAAATTGCCAGCTCACCTACATTAAGATACTATGATGTTAATAAACATGTAACTCTTTCCGTGATGCTTCAAAATTTGGTCTTGGCTCAGTTATTCTTCAAGAAGGAAGACCAGTATCCTATGCATCTAGAACTCTTACCCAAACTGAAATGTAATATGCTCAAATTGAGAAAAAACATTTTGCAATAGTATTTGCATGTTCAGAGTTTCAGGATTATATCTATGGTCGAGCTATTCAGATTGAAACTGATCACCAACCTCTAGTTACTATTCAAAAGAAGCCTATGCATTCAGATCCAGCAAGATTACAAAGAATGATGCTCAAATTGCAATAGTACAACTTCAAAATGGTCTATACAAAAGGCAAACTTCTTTATCAGGCTGATATCTTATCCAGATCATGCAGAGATACAATGGAACAGCTTCATGCAGAGAATATTGACTTTGATGTCATGGAAGTGTGTAATTTTTCTACCACAAGACTTGATGAGCTGAGAGATCATACAAAGACTGATCCAATTTTGCAAAAGTTCAACCACTACATTAATGTTGGATGACTGTCAGAGCAATCTAGTGTACCACATGAAGTGTAAACTTATTTTCCTTACAGAGATGAGATGTTGATGGAAGATGGCATTATTTTCAAAGGTCTTAGAATTGTTGTTCCTGCTTCCTTACAGCATGAATATATCCAGATTTTGCATTGTCACCCAGGTTCCAAATCTACCAAAAGAAGGGCAAGAGAACTAGTATTTTGGCCTTATCTAGTAAAATACATTGATAAAGTACTGTCTTCTTGTTCAGTATGCAATAGTACTAAATTGCATTTGTAAAAAGAACCACTTCAGCTAAGTCAAGTTCCTGAACTACCTTGGTCAACAGTAACCAAAGATATATTTGAGTGGAATAATAAGAATTACTTAGTGTTGGTAGACTCTTATTCGACATGGTTTGAAATTGATTTACTACCTAATCTAACATCCACTGCTGTTATCATCAAGTTAAAACATCATTTTTCAGTCCATGGTAGTCCACACAAAGTTGTTTCTGACAAAGGTACTCAATTTACTAGTCAGTTGTTTCAGAAATTTGCAAAAAAATGGCACCTTGTACATGTTACCAGTAGTCCAGAATATCCGCAGTTGAATGGACTAGCTGAACGTGCAGTACAGAGTGCAAAGCAATTACTTGAGAGGTTAAATCATGATAATACCGATGTCTTTTTGAATTTATTCACTTTTAGAAACATACCCCATGATGATATATGTGGCTCGCCTGCTCAGAGACTTCTATCCAGGCAAACCAGAAAAACATTGCCAATTAGTTCCAGTTTGTTGAGGCCTAAAGCTAAGAACAACAGGACAATTATTTAGAAGGTGTTCTTTCCAGAAGTCCAGCTATGATAAATTGAGCATATTTCTTTGTCCATTGAAAGAAGGAAAGACAGTGAGGATACAAACAGCGAAAGGTTTTGACCGGATTGGTTAAGTAACAGGTATATGTACACAGCCAAGATCTTACTTTGTAGAATTTAAGGGTGTGGAGTACAGGAAAAATCGCAGAAATCTTCTTCCTGTACCAGAATCAATATCGCAGCATTGTTCCTGTAATACAGACTCTAGATCCCAGTACAATCCAGACAATGCTCCTGTTGCAGAACATGTCATAACTTCTTCCATTCCTGACAATATTCCTTGATGTCGCTAAGGTTAATTATTCAGCAGATAAAGTCCCAGTTGCTAGACCTGATTCTCATTTCTATGTCACACAACTTGGTTGTATTTCCAGACCTAGTGTGAAATACACAGCAATCTGGACATAATTGTTTATATGTATTTAGTTCTGTATAATTCCATATTTGTATTGATTGCATGTCAATTGATGTCGTCAATATTGCATGACTGATTTCTCAAAGAGGGAAGATGTAGAATAATGTATGTGTGCAGTACCTTTAAGAAGTGTTTCAAGGTTGGAACTTGCATATAAATAGCAAGCACATGCTAGCTTCAGTGCCATTGTGGCAGTGCAGCCAGAGAGTGAGCATGTTTGAGTGTAATAGCTAGTTTGTTTATAAGTTTATCTATGTTAAAGTTATTAAGCCTCAATCCTGATGTGTTTATACATAATAAAGCTGATTGAACAGAACCCAGAAAGACCCATTTATTTTATCCTGACTGGATGAGCGACAGGCACTATATCCAGAAACAGAGAAAGTGCTTTCATTACTCTAAAACTATGTCTCTGTAACTACATATACATGAATGTGTTCAAGCTGCAGGAGATCTTCAAGTTTGGCCATGTTTTTGTTAAGACTCCTAGCACTGAGTAGAGCCAGAGTAATATAACCAATGAAACATGGATAGTCTAAACCAATGGATCCAGGTGCTATAATTGTAATACCTACAAATAATCTAAATGAGTAGTTTCAAGTACAGTAACTATAAAGTAAATAGTTTAAGCACAGTATCAGACTAGCAGTTAGCTAAGTAAATAAAGGTATTTATCTAGGGTAATACAGTACTTTCTCTAGTGCACTATTTTAGAGCAGTAGCTTTAAATGCTGTAGCATTGTGACAATCAGTAACAAACAGAAATGCAACAACCTTAATGGTCCAGTCTGTGGGTTGTATTTTTTATGTAAATTATAAATATTATGGCAGCCTAAAATAAACAAAAAAAAAACTTCATCAACTATATCTTCTTTTTCTTAGACCACAGTAGTTCAATCGCTACATTCTCCTTTAACTGTGTTCAATTCATTGTTTTTAGCAATCCACTATCTTCCTTAAGCTTACTTCTCTTCTCTTCTTGTGTAACCACTTTGAGTTCTGAACCAGTAATTTTCCAAATCTGCACTGCTGCATTCTGGCTTACTTTTTCTTATTGTTTTGCTGATCTCTGGGGGTTGGGGTGGCCATTGGACTTTGCATTTCAAAGTCCATAGAGACCTCCTTATATTATACAGTTGTTCAAAGAGTCAAGTGCAATCTTTTACTGTTATCACCATTAGTCAAATCAAGGTGATATTGGACTAACTATCCTACTAAAACTGTGTCCTAGAGCAACAAAATCAAGACTTTCATATACTAACTCAAAATCCTTTTAAACTGCATTGTTCCTTTTACTTATCTCTCTCAGCAGATTTGTGGCTGTTTAGCTAAGTCACTGATACTTTTTTCTCTCTGTCTCTTTGCTAAGTTTTCTACCCACTTCCTTCACCCTTGCTAATGCTCGGGCTCACTCCTCTCCCCTACCCTACCTTGAATTCTCAGCCATCCCTCTTACTCTGCATTTATACTTCCATAGCACCACCCACATATTCCTCAAACCAATGCCATCAGTTCCCTTAAGAAAAAAACAATCAATAGATTACTCCCAATAGTAACACCCACTCTTGCTTACCACCCAAGACTCTCTCTCAGACTTACTCCTTGCCACTATAACAATCAAATGACTTCTCTACAATCAACCCAGTACCCTCCTAACATGTTCTAATCCTAATTTACAATAAAGATAAAACCCTAGTTAAATAAGATGCTCCTAACTCAGATTATTTTATTATTCCTCCTGACTCTACTAGCCTTCATCACCAATTATCAACTCCACCTCCTTCAAATACTTAGGACTTTAACCAATCCTACCAATCTTCAAAAGAACATCAATATATACCAAACCTGTCTTTCTCCATAACACCCCCCATCTCTACAAACAAACCATATCTGAATTATTTATCTGTAAATATTTCAAAACTAAGTATCCAAATTTATGATCAAATACCAAACCAAGACCAAATTATAACTGGCCACATTCGTCCCTGTGTAAAATATCAATTCAAAAAATTAGTGGAGCTATTCACCCCAACCCTGGTCCTACTGATCATGATATCAATATTTTCAACCCCAAAATAAGCCAGTCACCTAATACATCTCAGCAAAAAATAGAACCCAAACTCACCTTACTGAATATGAACCTAAAAAGTATGTGCAATAAAATCTGTGACACACACGCCTACATTGCAACATATAAACTTGATGTAGTCATAGCTACTGAAACCCGTTTAAAAATAAATAAAGGATAATGAGATCACCCCCTGTCCCAGGATACAATATAATGACAGACAAAACAAGCATGCAGGTGCTGTAGTAATCATCTATAAAAATTCCCTAACCATCACCTTACTTTCACAGAAAAATCAGTGCATATCAAGATTATATATTCCCCATTCCAAAGGATGGATGGGCTGCCTTGAAATTGATTACATGTACAGATCTGCAACTGTGGGACTCCAAACATATCTGCTGACCTCACAAGACCCAAACATAGTGAAAGTTTTGAAACATGAGGAGAATAAATCTAAGATGACCTCTCTGTTTAATCTAGCAGAAGCATATCAGCATCAAGCAGGAATGCAAATTAAACCAGAAGTGGATAAAAGTCAGGCAGCAACTGAATGTGCAAAAAAAAACAAAAGAAAGAATATAAGGTAAAGGACAAGATGAGAAGGCAAGAAATGTGGAAAATGCATGAATATAGTTGCAAGTATAGAAAACTCCTGGAACAACCTCATGTTGATCAGGATCAAATGCAGGAATGGTTAAGGACAGGTGAATTCAAACCAAAAGATGAAAGGATAATATTGGCAGCCCAAGATAGTGGACTACGTACATGTTGGTTTACAAATTCCATCAAACATGTGGGAGAAGCAAGAATAAAAAGTAGTGTAATAACTATAACCAGCAGCCCAAGAGGTAAATCTTCCGTTGCTAAAGAATAACTGGCAAAAATAAAATATATGCACAAGCAACCGAAAGAACCAGGCAGAGTCCAGGCAAGAAGCAAAAGCACAAGAGTCAGTTTTCAATGATTTGAGATTCGATGAAATGAGTTTTCAATGAAATGTGTTTTCGACGATTTGGTCTCGATGATTTGCAATTTGATGAAATGGTAATTCGATGATATGAAGTGGAACCGTTCTAACACATGCTTTGAGAGTGCATTATGTAGAGAGCTTTTTCTAATATGATATATATGCTCCCTCATTCTGTCATGGAGCACCCTGTTGGTTTTGCCAACATAAAAAGAACTACAGGCTGTGCACTCTGCTAAGTAAACAAAATGGGGGGGGGTCATGCAGTTCGCTTCTGCTTTAAAAAAGAACTATTTTCAAAGGTCTGGATGATAGAAAACATTAGATGTATTGATAAACTTACAAAAATTACAGGTACCACATGGCATAGTGTGCCCCATAACAGAGGTCGTATTGACAGAACTCCTCTCATAACACAAAAACCTCCTCAAGTTTTTATGATTCTTAAATCTAAACTTGGGAATATCGCCCACTATCCTAGCTATGTCATCATCAACTTGTAAAATGGGCCAGTGCTGTGCAAAAAGATCAGCAACCTGTTTGTAGTCGCTTGTGAAAAACAGGGGAATTTTAACTCTATTCACGGTGTTATTTAGACCATTGATGAAACCTGGTCCAAAATATGGTCTCGCTGTGGTTAGCCTCAGATCTTCGAGGTTTGACCATTGTTTGCTGATTTCATTAGCAGTGTACCCCCTGTCCAATAACTTCTTCTGCAAGCCAGCAAGTTCATGCTGGAAACCATCTGAAGATGGATTTAACCTAGAGGCCCTCATTCCCTGTCCTCTGATTAAATTTCTAAAAATATAACCAGGGTGCATGCTGGACCTAAAAAGGAAGGCATTTCTATGACATGTCTTATGATGCATACCTGTATTAATTGTGTGCTCATCCAACTTTTCAATATAAAGGTCCAGAAACTCGATGCGAGTATAAGCCCAATTGTAAGTAAACTTAAGACAGTTAAAGCATAGCATTATGTAATCATTCATTTATAATGTAGAATATGATGCAGCACATCATTTACTATATATATATATATATATATATATATATATATATATATATATATATATATATATATATTTTTATTTTTTGTTTCTTGTCATTAGATAGGTTTTAGTTCAGCTATTTTTGTATGCGTCTTTCAGTATTGCCTATGTGCCTGCTTTGCTATCTGAATGAATGAGCATTCATTTGTTTTAGATGAATGATTTAGTTAAGTGCCTGCTACTTGCTAATTTCTTAATTACCTTGAACAGTTTTTGATTGGATGAAGTCTTGATAATATGTGTATATATAGTGTGAACCCTTTTAGTTTGTACTTGGTCTGAAGAAGCTCTACTGTGAAAGCGCTTACCGATTTTTTATTAAACCTGTGGATTGTTTTTATTACGTGAAGACTCCTTGCTTGGTTTTTGGATTCCTGGCCATGATGAAAGATGAATGATTTCATACAGCATTACTGACTTTTGTGGTTTTATACAGCATTACTGACTCTTGTGCTTTTGCTTCTTGACTGGATTTTGCATGGTTCTTTCCATTGCTTGTGTATATATTTTATGTGGGAGAAAAAGACAAATGTAGGTTTTGTAAAACAGAATTGGAAATAGATGCACATTTTGTTGCTGGTTGTGACATACTAATGGCAAAAGGACTGTATACTGAAAGGCATAATAATGTGTCAAGACTGTTGCAATGGGACTGTGCAAATATTATAATACTGAAGTATCTGAAAAACACTGGAAATATGGGCTACAGAGCATCATAGACAATGATGAAGTCTACATCACATGGGATCACCCATTACCAACAGTTCAAAAGATAGATGTGAGAAAACCAGATATAGAGGTCCATGAAAAGAAGACAAAAGTAGCATTGATCATTGAAATTGTTACACCCAGTGACTATAGTCGCTTGCATACAGAGAGACACAAAGTAATAAAATATCAGGATTTGCAAGCAGAAACGAGAGCAATGTGGAAGAAAGATAACCAGACAGTTCCAATACTAGTAGGAACAGAGGGTCTTATAAAAAAAAAAAAGAGTCTAAAATTGTATTTAGATATGTTACAGATACATGTAACTCCATATGAATTGCAGAAGGAGTCATTCCTGTCATGGTATTATAAACCTAAAAGATTTGGAGAAATTAAAAAAATAGGAATTAACCCATATGTCACTAGATGTGTAGACAACGGGTTCACCAACAGAATGCATACAGTCAAAGACGGGGATTCCACCTCTAGCAGCAGACCAGTTACCACTAGTGTACCACAAGGATCTGTGCTGGGCCCCCAACTGTTTGGAATCTGTTTCTCAGATGTCCAGGTAAAAATAGATGGCCTGTGGCTTACCAAGTTCACTGATGACTGCAAACTGAGTGCAATCATTGAGTCCCCCTAAGATGCTGACATACTACAGAAAGGGCTTACACAGACAAATGATTAGTGCCAAAGCCATGGACTTAAACTAAACAAAAAACAAAATGCATTATCATCCCTTTTGGCAAAGGAGAAGTCCCTGCAAGTTACAATATTAACAGTACCCCTCTTAGTTCAAACCCTGTAGTAAAATATTTGGGAACACAGGTTGATAGCAACCTTAACTTTGATCACCATGTGTCTACAATGTTAAGGAAGGCCTTCTATGTTGCACATCTCATAAGTAAGGGTATTACATCCAGAGCTAAGGATGTTATAACACCCCTGTACTCATCCCTCATCAGACCACTAATAGAGTACAATGCTCCCTTATGTATGCATCTCACCAGACACCTGCAGAAGCTGGAGACACCTCAGACGTTTCTCACTAACAACATTCAGGGCATTCAGCACGTGACCCTGTCACTGTACTCTGTATCATATAGGCTGTTGAGAGGTGACTTGTACCTGGCCAACAAAGCAGTCTCAAACCACGCCCTAATGGAAATGCTGCACATCCACAAGTCAAATGGGACAAGATTCATTCACTCTAGGGATCTTAACCAAGCCTGTGACATTAACAGGACATGTTGGACAGACCGATATGTCTTCCAGAGATTGCAACTTCTCTAGAAGAAACTCCCAGTTCACGTAAAACAGAGCTCCTCAATTACCCTTTTTAATGATAATGAAGACAACTGGATGGCAGATCATAAATTTACCCTGGGGGTGTCACCTATGTCCCTCTTGGATAAGGGCAGTCATAGGTTCATAGGTTCATAGGATGATACTAGGCTATTGGCCCATTGGCCCTTATAAGCCTCACCAAGAATTTTACCCATGTTCCCAAAAAGTCAGCACCTGTTTCCCCTGGCCAGCGTGGACACACTCGGGATCCCAGTGGTGTATTTTCTGCTTCCCATCCAGTCGTCCAAGTTCCTCTTAAAGAGGGCTAGAGAAGTATTATGCTTCACTTGGAGAGGTAGTCTATTCTACAGATGGCGGAGTCATTGGGACAGAAATCTATCCCACCAATAAGTTCTATTAATGTGGAAATGAACACACAAAACGGATCCAAATAGGAGCAAAACCAACGCCAAATAAGCCAAAACATGCTGAAACACAGGACAACTTTATTGCAGTAAAGCGCTTTTCGTCTGTGTGGTACACAGACTTCTTCAGACAAAAATACATTAGTTACTCACAGCTTATATACATCCCTAAATTGCCTAATTGACTAAAACCAAGCACAATTAGGTTAAACTAAATTAGTGAAGTAATGAAGTCAATGTTACCTACACATTGCCTGCTAAATTCAAAACATTGTAAGGTAATGTGTGTTTAAAAATAGTCTTAGTAAAAATGACTACACTTTGGAAGTAAAATAAAATATAAGAATATAAAAAGTAAAAGTGTATATATCAAAGAAATATACAATAAAAATACAAAAGGAACTGCTACCTAAAATAACAATGAATGCAGACACATTCCCACAGGCAAGCATTGCATATTACATAAGAAAGTATGATCAGTTAACCCCACAAACTATTTCCTTAAGGTATTAATCTTATATTTAACCTTTAAGCGGATGTCAATGTATATACAAGTTTAAGTGGAACAGTTCATATGAAGGTGCATCAATTCAAGTAGAAGTATAGTAAATATACTTAAATGCGTGTATATACATTTAAATTGAAATTTGCATTAACAAAATTACAACTGTAGCTATGCTGATGTAAATCATACAGTCATATACATACCCTTTCTAATGTTTACCTATATAAAGATCTTTGAAACTGCTTATCTTAATAAATTCCTCAATTTAAGCAGGGAACTGATGGAACAACCCTCATTAAGACCAGGGAAAGCATAGGCATTCAGTCTAATCTGCCATCTCAGTTCTAGTGCTTCTAAGAGTAACTGTGATGGGGCCCCTCTTTTGTTCTCAACTAACTGATCGATGGCCATAAATTTAAAGAAGTGGTCTTTACATAAGGAAATGTGTTTGGCCAACGCATTTTCTTGCTTGTCCTTGCTAATAGCATATTGGTGCTCATAAACCCTTTCTCGTAATCTGCGCTCAGTTTTACCCACATAGAACCCTTCGCATTTTTGACACTGTGCTAAATAAACAACCATGCGGGTGTTACATGTGGATCTACAACGCAGGTTAAAGTATAAGTTGTTAGCTTTAAACCTATTGGATTCTAGAACATGCTTACACTGGTTACAGTTCTGACATTTGTACATGCCAGGTATTCGAGTGAAGGTGTTGTCATTATGTTCCAACAAAGATTTCAAATTCTTGCCTCTTCGGAAAGTAATCCCTGGTTTACTCCCTACTTTATTTAAAACTGCGAAGTTATTCCTAAAGATGTTCCAATTCTTTTTAATAATTCCAAGTGTAACATAACTGTCAATGCTGTAGGTCAGAATTAACTTGGTATTACTACTAAAGGTGTTACTAGTTGGAGTCTGACTAGGTATAACGTCGATGGGAGACAAAGTAGGGGAAATACTTTCTCTAACACACACACACACACACACACACACACACACACACACACACACACACAAACACACACGCCAAGTTGACTGCATTGAGAGCAGAACCCTTTCCTAAGTGCAATGACTACAGAACACAGTACTCTATGCAAGCGCCACAACACAAGTATGACATTTACATGGCTACAAATCAACTTGTAGTGGATGAACTCAGCAGTGCATGCTGGGGAGAAGAAGTTGGGAGGCCTGCCTGAAATGGATCTGTAGGCAGGTGGAAGTATCAAAATACTGTCAATTTGTGGGATTGGTGTGGAAACTGCAGGATACACACTTGCTCTTTTGGCTAGACAAACACACACACACACACACGCACACACACGCACACACACACACACACACACACACACACACACACACACACACACACACACACACACACACACACGCACACACACTGGCAAACCATGCCATTAGAGAAGTAACTGTAGGATAGCATATGTATTCTGCTTAGTACACACACACACACACACACACACACACACACACACACACACACACACACACACACACACACACACACACACACACACACACACACACACACACACACACACACACACAGTTGCCTGCAGTGAGAACAGAACCCCTATCCAAGTACACAGACTACAGAACTCAGTACTTTATGCAAGTGCCATGGCACAAGTCTAACTTTTACATCTCTGCAGGTGAACTTATAGTAGATGATATCGGTAGGCCATGTGGAGGACAACATGTTGGGAGGCCTGCATAGGCACATAGATTCATAGATTCATATGAGGCCAATAGCCTAACAGCACTAGGGTGTGTAGAAGCCTAGCTTTGTAGAAAACAAGTTCCCTTATTGAGCATAGTTGGATGTTTGCGTTTAGCAGGCAAAAAGTTGTCAGCACCGCTGACTGTCCCTCTCCATGAGGGAGCACACAACATTATGTATTACACTTTGCAGTGTGGTTGATATATGTGTGTAAAAAAATACTGAGACCCCAGGGTTGTACTGCCTGGTGGGGGGGGGCAACACATATACGTACTGTGAATATATGATGTACAATTAAAAGGTGCCCTCAGTTTGTAATGTTTCTACATGTACTTTTATGTCATACAAACTAAATGGGCAATAAACATCAATAAAAAAGCATCACATATACAGTTCCATACCACAGTGAGCAGCATATTTGGGTGATGGTTAACAAAGTGTACACACATGCGAGTTACTCCTCTTTGTGCGTAGGTAAGCAGTTTGCAAATGCAAGACACATTCCTAACATCGGCCAAGCAGAATGCAACAGTGGCAAGCAATTGCATGTATAGGCAGTAGTGTATGTGTTTTTCGCCAAAGTTAAAGCCATGTTGGCCAAGATAGCAGGAATACATTTACAGGACTATAATACACAGTATATCTGCAGTCATACATTTGATAATAAATGTAATAATACATAGATTACTCTACCAGTAAAAGTAATATTATATGGAATATGCTGTATTCAAACCCAGGACCATATGTATGGCAGTCCTACACTTACATCTGTTGCCACCAGAATGTTGAGGAACTGGTGTCTATGTTGTACTTCATTGCTGTAAACTGTAATGTCACAGCAGTAAAACAAAGGTTGCACACTCTGTACTACAACCCGGTACCATCTGTACTCCAGGCTGGGTTTTCACAATGGCCAGGAGCATTAATTGAATGCAACTGGTTTCTATTTTTGTCTGTCTACTTCCTAGGTGGTCTTTGCACAAACCAGAGAAATGCAGCCATTCCCCACTTTCACTGTTTGCGCTATGCAGCGCATCACACAAAACGTGCAATTAAAAATGAGAAGGATAAGAGTAAAACTTAGTAATGGACATATATAAGTAAAATAAGTGTCTGCTGTCACATGTTAATGTGCTTTCTCTACAAATCCACCAATATTTACTTTCTTACTGCACCAAGTTAAGAAATATAAGGATATGCCATAATTTTATTAAAGAACATATTCTAGGTTCAGGACATACCTTGCAAATGCAGTAGTTGACACAATTTTATTTCAGAGCTAAAATGTCCTTGTCTCTACTCCCATGGTATTGAAGTATTCAGGAAAAAAACAGTGTAGACTAAGTGGATGCTTTATAGCTTGTTGAATAGCTCCACCATATTGAAAATGAGCTGCTTATTCTGTAATTAGCACATATGAAAAACATCTGCTGCTTTACTGAATATATCAACTCTGTTGGTACTCATTAGTGTGAGATGTGCACCTATGCACCACTGTGTGCACCAAAGTTGAAATAAGGTAAACACAGGTGATCTTATTCCTTGTCACCGTGCGTGTGATATCACGTAAACATGCAGCTCAAAAAGAGAAGAAAGGGTTATAGTCTGTGTACTAGAACCCAGGGCCTTCATTACTCTAGCCCTACACATGCTGCCACCAAAATAGTTATGTGCAAGCACCAAGAAACCTGCCATTAATTCCTCTGTTTCCCATGGTTGTGCTAAGCACTGCATCATGCAAACAAGGACAAAAACTAAAAAATACATTTTAACTTAAAGCAGACAGAGATTATACATTTTAACAAATAAAGAGGATGAAATAGAACTTGTGAACTGTGCACTGCTTACATGCACATTTACACTTCACAGACCTACTGGTACAACTCTGTAAGTGTAACCTGACACCCCCCCCCCCCGATATCATCATTTACTGTTGCCATGCATTCAACACGAACACTGTAGCAGTGCCTATACGAAGTGAACATTCCTACACAATTACAGTTTTTTTGGGATTCAGCAATTCTAATGAGATTTAACCTCAACTGCATCTTAACTGTGCTGACAACCCTGAATCTACATGGTTGGTAACAGTGTAGGCAGGGAAACTGAAGGGGAGCCCAATGTTGCACACGCAAGTGAGGGTATTACTTTGGTATATATCTGCACAGAGGAATGCAGGTTTTGATACTATTTGACTGTATTTGAATGCTGGTTTTGATACTATTTGACTGTATTTCATCAAGTACATACTGCATATGCTTACATGACAGTATGAATAGTATGTTTCATTGGGTTTACACTTTTAGCTGTCTATATTAGTTAAGACTACATTCTTCATTTGGGGTGGGGGAGGAAAAGCTGCATTTATCTCATGGAACTAAAAAGGGATAGTTGCTAGTGTTAATCTAATTTTCTAGCATATACCATGTCTGATAATGTCATATTGAGTGTGGAGTTACATGTTGCGGTCAGTTCTTTACAAATCTGCAGACTTTTACTTGGTTTTGTTTCCATGTAGACTCCTTTCTGTGGCTATATTCAGAAAAGTTTTGAATACATGGCCAACATGAGCATGAAGTCTACACAGTTGCTATATAGCTTGTTGAATCGCTCTACCATGTTGACTTGCTTCATTAGCATATAATTTAGCTGCTTATAGTGTAATTTGCATGCCACGGAAGTGTCTGTGTTTGTGTACCTCTATGTAGTTTACTGAATCGAAAAATATTTACAGCCATGTGCGCATCGTGTCACAACACGCACACAGTCAAAAATTACAGTGTAGACTTTATTGAATCCCCCCCCCTGGAATATATAAATGTAACTACTGTTTGTGTATAAATGTAAATAGAAATGTAACTGCTCTTGTGTTTAACTGAAACATAGTATAATGCAATATATCCTTGGACCTCCTCTGAAAATGGGTGTTACCCAGTCAGATTTTCCCAGTAAACAAAGAGGGATAAATAACTAGATAAATGTGCAATTATTAGCTGAGATAAGTTAATTTGTTTTTTTATATATTTAATATCTGTAACTGGTAACACCACATTATTATCTTAGATATTGATAGTAGTAAGCAAGAGTACTAAATCAAAAAGTTGCAATAGTGTAATATTATTTAAACAATACCACTACAATGAACAAAGCAAAAGTGAACATTAGTATAATACCAATGAAATGCAAAAGTGCAATGTTATTTAAATTCAATAAATACGTCAGTCAACATAACAAAAGCATTACATTTCAGCAAAGTGTACTCAAGAAGTACAATCAGTAAGTTAATAAGCTTAAAAAAAGAAACTATGCTTTCACTGTAGGTTCATAAGTAAGTATTTAGGAGCTGTCCATGTCTATTAGAGGAACAGGGGGGGCAATCCTGGGGTACATTTTCTGTTTCCTATATATAGATCAAAGTTGAGCTTCAATATGAACAGGGATGAACTATGTTTTATGTAGCTGGGGATTCTGTTCCTTAGCAGCAGTATCCTCTGCGAGATATACCTGCCTCTTCAAACCATTCCGTTGAAGTTACAGAAGAGGTTTATATCCCTAGATGAAGTATTTTTGATGTCATTTGACTTGATGTTGTTGAGTAACTCCATCATAACAGGTCAGAGGATGCCTTCTATGCCAGACACAGGTCACCTCTTAGCAGTCTGTAGGATATCAGGTATAGTGACCGAGTTTTGAGTGGTTCCATGTAGACCATGTTGTTTAGGCCTTATATCTCCTAAGTAAGGTAGCTCTGTAGAATTCCAGTTTTAACATTTGTCTGGGCAGATGCATGCCAAAGGGGGCATTATAGTAATTGACTGGCCTAATCTAGACATAATCCCTTTATTTGCAACATGTGCAATATAGAACAACTTTCTTACAACAATGGACACATGTTTATCAACATAAGCTCCCACATCCCAAACAATTGAGTCAACAATCATATGATGCTGGTCAGACTTATGGGTCTGTAACTGCCTGGGTCTGTGGAAAGTCCTCCCTTATGCTGGGGAATGACTGTAGCTGTTCTCCATTCATTTGGTACAAAACTTGTATGGAAGCTGAGACTGAAAAGGGTTGCTAGGTGTGTGGCTAAATCATGCTTCATGCTATTTAAGATGCATCCAGGGATATTGTCAGGACCCATAAATGCAGTAGCTTTAGCTTTTGATAATACTTTTAGGACTTGGTCTTGTGTGATAATTGGAGGTCAGCCAGTTTCAGGTATATCCTGAGGGATGGACAGAGGGTAGAGATGGGTAAAATTAGTGCTAAATTTATTCACTATATCTTCAACTTTAGTTTAGGTAACATCATCCACAATCAGCTCAGCACATGGCTGCTTTGTGCTTTTGAGATTACAAACATAAATAAAACATACCTTATGACTGTCTTTGGTTTGGGTAGCTGTTTTAGCCTCAAACTTGGCTTTGGTGGATTTCATTAAGCTCCAGAGTTGTTTGCTTATTTCAGTGACAAGGTCTCTAATGCACTGGGAAGTACTTTTCTAACTTTTGGGCAGAATTCTTTTTCTTTTATTATAAAGCTTATTGATAGTATGGTTCCAATATGTGCGCTTGTTTCTGGGCTTTGCCCTGCACTTGTTCCTACAAGATACAGTTGCATCTATGCAGTTGTTTACATGCTGTTATAGTGTGGTGCTGTACATTTCTGCATATTCAGTGGAGTTAACTGAGTTTGGCAGGGAATTGAAGTATGCCAATGCATCACTTAGGAGTTGGCAGTTTGTCTTAAAGAAATTTCTAAAGGTACCTTAGGTGGACGGGATCTCTAGTTTCAGTTTGATTTCAAAGGAGACTGATTTTTGGTCAGGCCAAACAAGTGATGAAGGTATGCAAGGGATGGTGCAAGATGTTCCCAAATTAGTAGGGGCAAGAGCTAAGATGTTATTCCCCCTAGTGGTTACTCTAATTATCCCAGGGTGTTTGTAGTGGCAAAATCTAGGATTCTCCATGCTTGTGCACTAGTGGTGGTGTAGGTTTCCCAGTCTATAGTTGAATAGTTTAGATCACCTAGGTAAATGGTATTAGATTTAATACTGAGGGATTCTAGTTCCAGTAGATAGGAATTTTGGCTTTCTTTTGTCATACAGGGATTTTTATATCTAGCTAATATATGGTAAGGGACCTTTCTGATGGTTATCTGGACATGAGGAAGCTTTAGTGCATCATGCTCCTTTACCAGCCATGACATTAGTCTTTTCTGGATGTAGATTGAGACATCTCTATTTTTTTTCCCCTCTTACACAGTAGCTGGTCTAAATGTGTGGACGGTGTTATAGCCCTGCACAACTAGAGAGTTCTCTGCTATTTTAAAACATGTCTCAGTCACTCAAGAGAAAACAATGTCCTCCAAGGTGAGAAGTGCTTGTATGGAGTGGAGTTTCTTGTTTAGGCTCATAGCATTGATCAGTAACACCTTCATATTTCCCTTTACTTGTTTCATTATGTTGGTAGGTTTATCAAGTTGGCATTGCCTAAAAAAGGCACTATATGGGATAGACAATGTCTTTGTCAATAATCAAAACCATAGAAGGGAGAGATACAGGCCATCCCTGGCAAAGCAGCATAGTCTGTCAATCATATCCTCCCAGGCTGTCAAATATTAAACCCTCTATGAATGACACTAAAACTAAGCTAGTTACTGAAGTCAATTATTTATTGCTCATATAATAGCATCATCCTTGGAAAAGGTAGAATGCTACTCAATGCTAGGCTCATATCTGCCTTAGACACATTGTCTGAGACCTCCATCATGTTACTCGTAAAGTCCAGGGAGGTACACCTCAAGTCACTAATACCAGCACGAGCTATGACCGAGTCATACTTGTACTTGTCATTCAAGAGCTTCTGTGCATGCATGATCTGATGGTTCCTGGCATCAGACAAGTAACTAACCATCATTCTTTCCTTGCTCAGCCTGGTAAGTGGCATCATCAGTATGTCTTTTACAATGGAGTCTCCCATAACAAGAATGTTTTGCTGTGTCAATGCCTGCCTTATGGGCTAGGCATCTGTGACATTTGAACTCCTTGTGTTATGTGAGAAAGTAAGTTTAATTTGCTGAGTGTGTTTTGTGCCTATGTTGTGTTTAGGAGGTCTTTGAGATTTAGGCAATCTAATCTTTAGAACCTTAGCATATGATGGATTGTGTGTATTCTGATGGCCTTGGAGGGGTGTCATATGTGTGTGTACTGCTAATGATTTTGGTGTATGAGTTCATTGTGAGTGCAACTAAGTGCAACTAAGTGCAACTAACTCTGGGCAAAACAGCAATCCAAATTGTAGCTTGCTACAGATCCCCCACCATGCCCCAGGATTCCCACTCCTCTTTTCTTGATGTACTGGAAAATATTAGGGTTCAACCAAACACCCTAATAATGGGTGACTTCAACTATCTCACTATTAACTGGAAAAACTACTCATGTACCAACTCCTAAGCTCAACGCTTTCTGGAATTCATAAACTCCAATGCCCTGGATCAACTTATCCACACCCCCACCAGGGGCAACAATATTCTAGACCTAGTCATTACCAACATGAGTGACCGGTTCCACACCTGAAGTCAACTCCTCGTTGGTCCGATCCAACCATAAGCTAATTACCCTTGATATCCACATCCCGCCCCCACCCCCGATTAAGGAAACCATGGTAAAAAATTTCTCCAAAGCCAACTTCATACTTCTTAAGACAGAAGTGATGAACTTCATGACACCCATGCAGATGGACAATACAGTTATGACTGCTGAATCCTACACAAATGCACTCTATAAGCACTTACACGAGTGCATGGGTCGTGCTATTCCAAATAGAACCAAGATGCTATCCTCCAAAAAAAGGAAGCCAATCTGGTGGTCCCCTGCCATAAACAAATTGTGCAACAGAAGGAAGAAACTGTTGCAAAAGAGAGTAAAATCCCATGAGTGGAGGAGTTCCCTGGTCAGCCTCAGTAAAAAACTGAGATCCCTTATAAGATCCTCCAAAGCTAGCTATGAACACAAAATCGCCACTAATTCTAAGGACAACCACAAAGCATTCTCTAGCTATGTCAAGAATCTCGAAGGCAACACCCAGATCTGCTCTGAGTTACAGCAGAATGGCATGGAAATTACAGAACCAACTGATATTGCCAACATCCTGGCAGGTAGGTTCAGTGCTAACTTTACCCCCCACCCCCCACCCCGCACCCCCTAAAGGGCCCATATCTATACAGGAAGAATGCAGAGTCCCTGTAATCACAGCTACGCAGGTAAAAGCTGCACTCTCTAAAGCCAAAAACATAGCATCCATGAGACTGGACAACATCCCAGGCTGCGTTTTACATGAACTTCAGAACAAACTGACTCCCCACTTAAGCACCATGTTCAATAATAGCCTTGCGTCAGGCTTTGTGCCCACTGAATGGTGCATGGCAACAGTTATCCCACTCCACAAAGGTGGAGCCACCACTGATCCTGGGAACTATCGACCTATTAGCCTGATGAGTCTGGTCTGCAAGGCCATGGAATCATCATGGAACTCATTGGTAACCTCTAAACTCTGGATCCCACCCAGTTCGGGTTTGTGAAAGGCAGATCATGCCTCCTGAACCTGATCGACTTCTTTGAGGCAGTCAACAAAGCCATAGTTGAGGGTAAGGTGGTTCACACAGCCTATCTTGACTTCGCCAAGGTTTTCGACACCATCCCCACATTCTGGAATTTTAGCTAAAGTCACTAAACTAGATATAAATCCCAACGTCACAAGATGGGTTGCCAACTGGCTCACTGACAGAACCTACACTGTAAAAGTTGCAGACTCCAAATCTGACATCAAAGCAGTGACAAGTGGAGTGCCACAGGGTTCCGTCCTGGGACCTCTCCTGTTTGCTATCTACTTCTCTGAAGTAAAGGATAATACAGAAGGCCTCTGGCTAATGAAGTTTGCAGATGATTGCAAACTAGGAGCCATAGTCAAGTCCCCAAATGATGTGATCCTACAGAAGGGCCTCGCTGAGACAGATGCATGGTGTCAGAGCCATGGCCTCAAGCTCAATGCCAAAAAGTGCAGTATCATCCCCTTTGGTAAAAACTCTGTACCCATGAACTACCACATAGGCAGCAATCTACTTATCACCGAATGTGTGATAAGAGACCTTGGAACCCAGGTGGACAGTAGTCTCTCCTTTGATAGTTACATCGCCACAGTAGTCAGGAAGTCCTTCTACGTGGCACACCTCATCATAAAAGGGTTCGCATCCAGGAAAAAAGAGGTCATTGTTCCTCTCTACTCGACTCTCATTAGACCCATTATAGAGTACAATGCCCCTTTTGGAATGTACCTCACAAGACATCTGCAGCAGCTGGAAAAGCCACAGAAGTACCTCACAAAGAGGATTACTGGCCTCAAACAAATGCCCTACATTGACCATCTCAAAAAACTCCAGCTTTACTCCATAGCATATCGCCTACTCCGAGGTGATCTCTGCCTAACATATAAAGCTATGTCAAACCCAGAGCTGTTGGACATGCTACACCTAAAGAAATCCCATTCCCTCTGAGCTACATGCTCTAGGGACCTAAATCTTGTCACCACAATAAACAGGACATGCTGGAGGGATAGATTCCTGTCCCAGAAACTTCCCATACTCTGGAACAGGGTACCCATCTATGTCAAGCAAAGTTCTTCATTAGCACTCTTCAAGAAAAATCTTGATGAGTGGATGGGAAATAGGAAATACACCCCGCGGATCACTTCTGTGTCTCTGCTCGACACTGGCACAGGAAAATAACTCTCTTGGGTGGCGTAAGTCAGGAAACCTTATTGGCTAGGCTTACATAGGCCCTTGAGCCAATAGCCTAGTACCTACCTATGAACCTATGAACATGTACATCAGTCACACGCTGTGTTATGCTGTTTGAGTTAATAGATGATCATCAGACAGCATGAGACAATTCTTACACTGTCTCAAGATACCCATCTCAATCTGGCTGGCTAGAAAAGTTGTTGGAAAGTGCTGGTCTGTGATACTGCTAGAAATGACACTGCGGGCAGGGGTAACTATAACTGCTTGGAGTTCAGTTTTATAATAACATTTGGGTGGACTTCCTACTGAGTACTTAATTTTCAGTACAAAATAACTAGCCTGTAAACAGTCTTCTGCTACCAACAAGAACCAGTAAACTAAATATAGTAAAAGAACTCACTAATTTGATACAAAAATCAATGCAAACTTTATTGGTGCACTTGATATTAAGCATTTTTATCAAAGGTCTTTAGCCTGGTGAATAGTTTAAAGGGACAGACTTTACAAAATGATACTTATGTGTTTATTGTCAACAGCCAATAAATGGGATGAGGGATGGAATTATGTTGTCAAATTATCATAAGGGGCAGGCAACAACAGAAACACTGGGTTTAATAACCCAGCTACAACTTGGTGGGTGGGACAGAAAAACAATTAGAACCTTAGCTCTGAGTTGACTAGCCTGGAACTGCCTTATTGCAAAGACAAGTCCTGAACTAGCCTGACATACACTCAATACATAAGAATGAAATAAGAAGTTATGTCTTACCATAACGATCCATGTGAATTGTTCATCTCGCCTTTGTTCTTACACACAGGTTCGGAGCCGATCCTCTGCTCTGAGTCGGCCACATCACCAGCTCGCATCTTCGAGAAAGCTCGAGGCATAGTAATATCCCATGATCCTCCAGTGCTAACCCTCAGATCTAGTTTGCTATACCAGAAGAATCCCTTTTAGAACTGTGTCTAGAACACTTATAAACAGATACTACAAAGTGTCTGGAACCCTACTGCCAAGTAGAGGATAAAAGATGCCATTACTAATGCACAATAACACGCCAACCATATCTAGAAAAGGCTGAAAAGGAATCTAGTTGAAAACCGTTCTCCCAGACCGTAGGACGGGGGATGGAGGGGGGGAATGTAAGAACAAAGGCGAGATGAACAATTCACATGGATCGTTATGGTAAGACATAACTTCTTAATGTGAAATTGTTCAATCTCGCCGTTTGTTCTTATACACGGGTAGCGTCCCTAGCTCCTTTTTCCTGGTTGGCTCAAGGGAGGACATTCCTGAGTACAGTGGAACCAAATGTCGCCCTGTCCCTGGAGCTCTTGTCTAGCTTGTAGTGGGCGATAAAAGTATGTGGTTTTGCCCAAGTTGCCGCTGCACAAATGGTATCTAAAGGCAAATGAGCAGTATGGGCTAAAGAGGTAGCAATCGCCCTTGTGGAATGAGCTCTGGGTTTGAAAGGGAGTTGCTGTTTCGATTCAGCATATACCAAATTTATGCAATCTGAGAGCCATTTGGATAAGGTAACCTTCGTTACTGCCTGTCCTTTTCTTTGGTCAGCATATGAGACAAATAGTTGATCTGACTTTCTGTACTCTTTTGTCCTATGTAAGTAAAATCTTAGTTGTCTGTGAACGTCCAACTTGTGCAATGTGTATTCTAGCTTATTGGAATGATTTTTAAAGAAGGTAGGTAGTTCGATAGATTGATTGATGTTTTGAATCGAACAAACCTTCGGAAGGAAGGACGGATTGGTGCACAAGGTTGCTCTATCTGGATGAAAAATCATGTACGGGGGTCGGATAGATAGAGCCTGTAACTCTGAAACTCTTCTGGCGGAAGTGATGGCAACCAGAAAAAGTGTTTTCCACGAAAGAAATTTTAACGGAGTTGTGGTTGCTGGTTCAAATGGGGGCAACATGAGTTGTGACAGCATGAGATTAAGATTCCAAGGGGCTATTGGATTACGGAAGGGGGGACGGAGGTGAAAAATACCTTTCATGAAGGCTTTACAAAGCCTGTAGGACATAAGAGAACCATCCTCATGGCCAATATGAAAATTGGATATAGCGGCCAGTTGAACCCTTATAGTGGATGTTGATGCTCCTTCTTGAAAAAGTGTGGTGAGGAAATCTAGTATCTTGTGTACTGGAGCCCCGAATGGATCTATACCTTGTTTGGAGGCCCAGTGCGCAAAACGGTTCCATTTGCTGATGTACAATTTCCTTGTAGATGGTTTGTGAGAAGATACAATAATTTGTTGTACTGCAGGGGATAGTAACTCCGACCTGGCTAAGATGGGAAGGGGAGCAGCCAAGCTGTCAGTTTGACGGACTTGAGAAAGGTGTGAGGAACTCCCGACGAATGTGTCAACAGGTCTGGCTCTGGGTCCAGTATCCATGGTTTCTCCACTTGATGAGATTGAAGGAAGGGAAACCAGATTTGGTGAGGCAAGAATAGGGCTATCAGTATTATGGTCCTGTCTAGATGTTTGGCTTTCTGCAAAAACCTGGGAATTAGTGGAACAGTAGGAAAAGTGTAAAGGAGACCTGGGGGCCAATCGTATACCAGTGCGTCCCTGGGGACACCCCCTAGAGGGGGTAACACGGCAAAGTAGCTTCTGCATTTGGCATTCAATGGGGATGTAAACAGGTTGCAGCAAGGCTGGCCCCATCTGCGGAAGATCTCTTCTGCCACTTGAGGTTTGAGGGACCACTCGTGAGGGAACAGGATGGCTCTGCTCAACCTGTCCGTGATTACGTTGGAAGTCCCCAGGATGTGCGTTGCCATCAGAAAGCATCCAGTGGACTTTGCCCATTGCCAAATTCTGAGGGCCTCTCTGCATAACGGGTAAGATCTGGTTCCCCCTTGCTTGTTTATGTACCAGACCACTGACATGTTGTCTGTCTGAACTGTCACTGCTCCCCAAGGTAAGGACTTGTGAAAGTGTTGCAATGCTAGAAACACTGCCCTCAGCTCTAGAACATTGATGAGCAGATTGTACTCCAAATTGGACCATTGACCTTGGACTGTTTGTCCCTGAAAGAATCCCCCCCACCCTATCAGGGAAGCGTCTGTGGTTAGAGTTGCTACCGGACTGGTAAGACAAAGGGTCGTCCTAGTGTTAGCTCTTGACTGTGTATACACCACAAGAGATCCTTCTTGCAAGAATTCGTGATCAAGATTTCGTGAGACAGTGGAAGTTGTAGATACGACCACTGGGCGAATAGCATCCATTGAAGAATCCTCATGTGCATCCTGCCTAAAGGAACTACAAGAAGGGAGGCTGCCATCAAGCCTAGCACTCTTAATATTTGTCGTGCAGGGACTCTCTTGTTGTGAAGAAGGAGCGAAATTTGATGCCTGAGGTCTGATACTCTTGGTGGGGGGAGAGTAACTTGAGCCAGGGAAGTGTCTAGCTGTCGTCCTATAAATAAGATACGCTGTGACGGCGATAAGACAGATTTTCCAAAATTCACCGTTATGCCTAGTGAAGAGCAAAGACTGATGGTGTAGTCCCTGGCTTGTAGAAGACGATACTCGGTGGTGGCAGATAGGAGCCAGTCGTCTAGATAAGGAAACACCCAGAATCCATTTCATCTCAAGTGAGACGCAACTACTGCCATGCATTTGGTGAACACCCTGGGGGCTGAGGTGAGACCAAAGGGCAGAGCGCAAAATTGGAAATGACTGGCTCCCAGCCGGAAGCGCAAGTGATCTCTGGATGCCCTGGCCATTTTGATATGGTAGTATGCATCTTTGAGATCTATAGAGCACATCCAGTCGCCCTTCTGCAAAAAAGGGAGGATTAACTGAAGCGTGACCATCCGGAACTTTTCCTTTTTCACAAAGGTATTTAACTTGCTGAGGTCTAAAATTGGCCTCCAGTCCCCTGTTTTATTTGGAACTAAAAAGAACATTGAGTAAGTTCCGGATCCTATTTGGTCCGCTGGGACTGGTTGGATGACTCTATTTTCAAGCAACCTTCCTATCTCTATGGTTGCTTGGTCTCGCAGACTGGGTGGAACGTCTGGGAGTTTTTTGGAGTTGGGTGGCATTTTTATGAAGGGGATGTTGTAGCCTCTGGTAACTATGCTTTTTACCCAGTAATCTGATGTAAGATTTAGCCAGGCCTCTGGGTATAAAGCCAAGCGACCCCCGACTGCCTCCAGAGTAGGACAGCCAGGCCTGCACTCAAGAGTGCTGGAAGGGCTTTCCAGAGAAGGTCTCTCTGTCACCCTGATTTTGCAGACCCCCTCTGCCGGCTGGGCAGCGTCTTCCATTTCTTCCCCCTCCTCTGCCTCTGGAGGGGGCGTCACTTTGGGTGTGTTGAAAAGATCCCTGAGTCTTTCAGAACCACATTTTTCCTCCCCATTGCCCTTTAGGGTAGGGTCTAGATGGAAGAGAAAAATGGACCCCTACGGCAGACAGGGTCTTCCCTTCTTGTTCACACCTCGTGAGAGTCTCCTTTACTTTGGGCCCAAACAAGGAGGCACCATCGAAGGGGGCGTTGGCAAAGGAAGACTTAAAGGCTTCCGCAAAGGAGCATAAGCGCAACCAGGATCGTCTTCTCAGGGCGATCGCTGAAGCTGCCACTCTACTCGATCCTTCGGCTGCGTATGATATCAGCCTCGTGGACGAGTCGACTATGGAATTTAGGGTGTTAAGTTGCACTGTCACTTTCTCGGCGACAGCAGCATCTGTGTATCCCTGGAGAGTATCTCCTAATTCCTTAATGAGATCTCTCTGTAAACGCGTGAAATGCGTAAGGTAGTTGAGCGATCGGATGGAAAAAGTTGCCGAACTAAATATGCGCTTCCCATATCTGTCCATTGTCCTAGAATCCTTATTAGGAGGTTGGACAGAGGAAGATGATTCAGACATCTCTTTCTTAGTGGCCGCCGCCACCACCATAGTATCTACGGGAAATCCTTTTGTAAGATAGGCTTTATCTTGGGGAGCCGTCATGTATTTGTTTGGTTTACAGGGGACTGGTTCCACTGTATCAGGTGTTTCCCAAGCCCTCTGAGCTATAAGATCCATGAGATCATCAAAGGGTGGAGTCACCCAGGAGGTAGAAGGTTGAGCCCCAAATGCCTTCAGTAAGACCGATTCATCCACAGAAGGGGTAAGGGTTTGCCAGTCCCCTCTTTGCTTCAGGATTTCCAAAATGTCTGCAAACGAGACATCCTCAGAGGTGGACCGTGGGGACCCTTCTCTTTCATCTAAATCAGTATCAGACGTGAGAGATTCCTGAGGGGAATCTATGTGCCTCCTCTTGCACAGTCATTTCCTTGGAACATCCTCAGCGGGAGCTTCTGGGGATGCATCCGAGGAACCAGAGTCGCCCTGTGTTTGACTTCTGAGGCATTGGGTCTCGACACTTGGTAGGAACTGAAGGCACAAAAGCAGAACGCGGACCTTGTGGGGAAGGAGATAAAGATACCGATGAAGTATGTGTCTGATCAGACAAGACCTTCCTCATGATGTCAAAGGCACTGGTGCCCTGACCCGAAGATCTGACCCGATCCGAAGAAGGGGGTCGTTTCTCCGGAATTGGAACCACGGGCTCCGACACCGAGGACGGATCTGAACTGATCTGAGCCGAGGCACCGAGGGGAAGAGTTGGAACCAATATCTCGGTTTGACTATCCCCCCCGGAACCCAGGAAAGACCTTCGGCTCTGAGACTCTCCGGCTAGTTCCGAAGGAGTCGAGGTCAACGGAGCCGATAGCACTACTGGAGGCTTCGGCACCAAGGGCTCTACAATCATCGGTTCTTCGACTCCTAACACCGATGACTCAACGGGTCTCGGAGGAGGAAGTGTTGAGGGAACTGGAATAGCTTCGAGTTTCGAAACCAGCTGGGACGATACCTCGATTAATTTGGACAAAGCCGAGTTCTCCATAAGCTTCTGTACCACTTGGTCCACATCGGAGTCAGAAAGTGGCCTCGAAGAACGGGTCGAAAGGATCAAAGCCGTCACCGAGCGAAGGATAGCCGAAGGTGGTACCTCTGATACCGGCTCCAAGACCTGAGCCTCATGCAGAGATAAAGTCTCGACACCCGGCACCGAAGTCATAGGGAGCCGGTGTCTGAATCTGAAAAGAGGTGCTCGGAGCCAATGACTTGGGCTCCGACACTCTTGAAAACTTCGACCCCTTCGAAGACTTTGAAACCTGTTCAGCCTTGTCCAGGGCCTCCTGAAACTCGGGTTTAAGCAACCCTCTGTCCACCAACTTCCTGTGTCTTTCCATTATAACCCTCCCACTAAAGGAATGACAGATGGAACAGTCTTCCTGCAAGTGGAAAGGGCCAAGACAGTAGATGCAGGATGAGTGGTTGTCAGTAATGGACATCTTCTGTCCACACTGACACCTTTTAAAACCACTTTTGGTCTTTTCTGACATTCTTACAGTAAGAAAAGAAAATCCAAGAAAAGTACACCACTCTTAAGAAAAAAATTCTCTATAATATATTTTAAATGTAATATATATCCAAACTGTAAAACACTCACACAGCACACTATGATATATATATATGTATATGTCTATATGAAAAATAGAAAAGGCAGAAAAGTATATATATATATATATATATATATATTTTTTTTTTAAGTACTGTAAATTCTTACAGAAAAAAATGGCCTAAGGCCCTTACTAAAATTTTTAAGTAACAACCTAACTACAACTACTTTAAACAACAACTAGATAATAAACCTATCAAACACTATAAAGAAGAGTATAAAATGTAAAATTTAGAAGAAATAACAAGAAATATATAGAAAAATTCTACTGGCCCGAGCCTCTCGATGTGATCTGCTGCTAGCGGCAAACTAGATCTGAGGGTTAGCACCGGAGGATCATGGGATATTACTGTGCCTCGAGCTTTCTCGAAGATGCAAGCTGGTGATGCGGCCGACTCAGAGCCGAGGATCGGCTCTGAACCCGTGTGTAAGAACAAACGGCGAGATTGAACAATTTCACATCTGGGGTTTAAAACCAACTGTTAGACCACCTAAACAGCAAAATGCAGTGAAACTATGCATTGGAATTACTAATATAGGCCTAAAAACCTTAGCTAAAGCAGATACAAACTGTCAAAATTAATTTAAAATCAGATCATGAAATTAAAACACTTATCTTTCTTTCCCCTTGCAATGAACTACTACAGTGCAAGAGTAATTTTAAAAGCTCACAGCAAACAGCAACTTTGGAATTCTTAGACCCTTACCTCTGAGCTGATTAGCCTGGATCTGCCTTACTGCAAAGACAAGTCCTGAACTAGCCTGACATACATTCAGTACATAAGAATGAAACTACTTCATAGGTTAGTACTAGGCTATCGGCCCTAGGGTCTATACAAGCCTAGTCATAACAGTTCCCTGGCTATTTCTACCCAGGACATTTACTTCCCTGGACCCTGTCTTGCAGGGCGACTGACGTGATCCCCGGGGTGAATTTCCTATATCCCATCCAGTCGTCAAGGTTCTTTTTGAAGAGGGCCAAAGAGGATAAATGTAGCTGTGTGCCACTCATTGGGTACGAAGCCAGAGGTGAGGCTGTGATTAAACATGACACTTAGGTGAGGTGCCAGTTCATTTTGTAGTTCATGCAGTACACATCCCGGGATGTCATCTGGTCCCATGGATGCTGTATTCTTAGCTCTGTTTGACATGCATGGGCAGTCCATTCCAGAGTATGGAGAGATTCTGGGACAGGAACCTACCCCTCCAGCATGTTTTGTTCATTGCGATGGCCAGGTTTAGATCCCTAGAGCATGTGGCTCTGAGGGACTAGGATTTCTTTAAATGTAGCATGTCCATTAGCTCTGGGTTTGACATGGACTTGTATATAAAGCAGAGATCGCCTCTGAGTAAATGATATGCGACAGAGTATAGCTGGAGTTTTTTTAGACGGTCAGCATAAGACATGTGCTTTAGGCCTGTGATTCTTTTAGTAAGGCATTTCTGAGTTATTTCCAACTGTTGCTGGTGCCCTGTGAGGTACATACCAAATGGGGCGATGTACTCTACAATGGGTCTAATGAGGGATGAGTACAGTGGGACACTGACCTCCTTTTTTCTGGATGAAAAACCCTTAGTGATGAGATGTGCCACATAGAAGGATTTCTTGACTGTTGTGGTGATGTGGTTATCGAAGGTGAGACCACTATCCACCTGTGTCCCTAAGTCCCTTATCACACTTTCGGTGTTTAGTGTACTGCCACTTATGTGGTAATTCATGGGTACATGTTTTTTCCCAAAGGGGATAACTATACATTTCTTGGCACTGAGCTTGAGCCCATGGCTCTGGCACCAAGCATCTGCCTCTGTAAGGCCCTTTTGTAGAATATCCACATCACTTGGGGATTCAATAATGGCTCCCAGTTTGCAGTCATCTGCGAAATTTGTTAGCCAGAGTCCCCTGGTGTTGGCCTGTACTTCAGAGAAGTAGATGCCAAACAAGAGTGGTCCCAGGACTAAACCCTGCGGTACTCCACTTGTCACTTGTCTGGAGCTGGATTTAGAGTCAGCTACTTTTACAGTGTGGGTTCTGTCAGTAAGCCAGTTTGCGACCCATTGAGTGACATAGAGATTAATGCCCAGCTTAGCAAGTTTATCTATGATTCCAGAGTGGCGGATGGTGTTGAAGGCCTTGGCGAGGTCCAAGTAGGCTGTGTGGACCATCTTGCCCACATCCATGGCTCTGGAGACTGATTCAAAGAACTCAATCAGGTTGAGGAGACTAGATCGGCCCTTCATGAAACCAAACTGGGCGGGGTCCAGTGTTTGAAGGTTGCCAGTGTTTTTGTTTAAAATTTTCATGATAATACGTTCCATGGCTTTGCAGATCAGCCTCATCAGGCTGATGGAACGATAGTTCCTGGGGTTCAAGGTGGATCCCTTCTTGTGGAGTGGGATACATGTAGCTGTGTGCCAGTCATTGTGTATGAAGCCTGAGGTGAGGCTGTAACCATTTCATTAGTATCAAGCCTTTTCTGGTACTATCCCAATAGGCCCGGTCTAGTATGGTTATATATATTTATATTTTTATTGTTATTCATATATTTCTATTTACATACACTTTGAATGTGGGGCTTACTTAGCACATTTAATGATATGAATTGCACAAGTTTTATTGTTGATTATAATAGATTTTTTTGTTTTAGTATACTTTTTTTATGTATGTTGTAGATCAGATATTCTTTGTATCTGATATATTTTTTATCAGTTATAACTGGCAATATTTTAACATTTTAAGTCTTGTATATATGAAGGTATTTTCTTATCCCATACACATGACTTTTCAGGATGGTATTTTCATTACTATGACACTGTGATGTATATCTTTAAAAGTTTTGGCGGGTTTTCTGCTAATTGATTTATTATGACTATATATACCTGGATAGGTGCATGTTTTTAACAGTTCTGAAGAAGACTGGGGTGTTCCAGTTGAAAGCGCTAAACTGTGGAATAAAGGATTGTACTTCACTCTTCCGTGTACGAGCTCCTTGGTGTTTTCTGTTTCCATTTTCACACTTTCAGTTAGTGAGGTGAGGCTGTGATTAAACATGACACTTACGTGAGGTGCCAGTTCATTTTGTAGTTCATGCAGTACACATCCCAGGATGTTGTATGGTCCCATGGATGCTGTATTCTTAGCTTTGGAGAGTGCATTTTCTACCTGTGTGGCCATGGTTGCTGTATTTGGCAATGTTTTGGTATTGAGATGGGTCCTTTAGGGGGTTAGAGGGGGGTGAAGTTGGCACTGAATTGATCTGCCAGGATATTGGCAATATCCTTGAGATCAGTATATTTAGTGCCATTCTGTTGTAGCTCAGAGCAGATTTGACATAACTATAGAATGTCTTGTGGTTGTCCTTAGAATGTTTGGCAACTTTATTTTCATAACTAGCTATGGGGGATTTTATGAGGGATCTCAGCTTCTTACTGAGGCTGGTAAGGGAGTTTTTTGTATCCTGGGATTTTCCTCTTTTCTGCAACAGTTTCTTCCTTCTGTTGTATAACTTGTTCATGGCAGGGGGCCACCAGATTGGCTTCCTTTTTTTGGAGGAGAGCTTCTTAGTTCTATTTGGAATGGCACGATCTATGCACACATTGATATGCTCGTACAGTGCCTTAGTGAAGGATTCGGCAGTCGAACTTTCAGTCCACATCTCCATGGGTCTCGTGAAGTTTGTCACTTCTTACCTGAGTAGCATGAAGTTGGCTTTGGAGTAGTTTTTTATGGAGGTTTCCCTAATGGGAGGTGGGAGTGGGATGTGGACATCAAGGGTAAATAGCGTATTGTCCGATCTGACCAACGATGAGGTGACCACTGGTTGGAGCATCGATCTCTCATGTTGGTAATGACCAGGTCAAGGATATTTGAGCCCCTGGTGGGACTATGGATTAGTTGATCCAGGGGGTTGGAATTTATGAATTCCAAGAACCGTTGGGCAAAGGTGTTGCTACCCAAGTAGTTTTCCCAATTAATGGCCGGGTAGTTGAAATCACCCAGTATTAGGGTGTTAGGTTGTATCTTATAATTTTCTAGTATGTTTAGAAAGGTGTAGAGAGAATCTTGGGGCATGGTGGGAGATCTGTAGCAAGCTTCAATTTGGATTGCAGTCTTACCTAGTGTTAGTTGGACCCATAGTATTTCAACTACATTGGGTTGGGCAACTAGCCCTGAGGTGTGAATATCCTTGGTGAATATGGAGACTCCACCACCTTTAGTGTTTTGGTCCTGGTTTGTTGGCCAAAAAGTGTGGTAAGAGTTGTAGCCTGGTATTACAGGGGTGCTCTCTGGAGCCTTGAACCAGGTCTCAGTCACTGCACAGATATCAATGTTCTCCATTTTTAGGAGTGCCTCGAGAGAGTGCATTTTGAGGTTTAGACTTCTAGCATTGAGTAGCATTACCTTCAGATTTTGTATGCTTTTATCTGTTATGGCAGTAGTTTTGTCATTTGTGCCTTGACTAAAAAGGCACTATGGGGGTGGCAAGAGCCTTAGGCAGTAACCTGAATCTTAGGGGCGACAGATGTAGACCATCTCTGGCAAAGCATCGTGGTTTGTTGATCATGTCATCCCAGCCAGACAGATACCGGATCCCCTTTGAATGACACCAGAAGCTTAGCCAATTGTTGAAGTCAATCATTTTGTCCTTATACTGTGGTATCATTCTGGGTGAAGGCGGGATGCTACTCAGGGCTAGGGTCATACCTGCCCGGGCCACATGATCCAAGATCTCCTCCATGTCTCTTTTCATGTAGTCCAGGAAGGTATTTCTCAAGTCATTCACTCCAACATAGACAATGACAGTGTCATATTTGTACTTGTTGTGGAGTGACTTGAGTGCATGGATTATGTGGCAGATCCTGGCTCCCGACAGGCAGCTGACAGTAATTTTCTCCTTGTTCTGCCTGGTGAGTGACATCAGTGTGCCTGACTATGGAGTCACCTATGACTAAAGTGTTGGGTATGTTATCTTGCCTTAGGGGCTGTTGTTGGGTGGCACACTGATGTTTTGAGCTATGTGTCACTTTGGTTGTGAATGGTGTTTGTTTGCTTATCAGCTTTGGAGGCCCTTGTTGCTTGGGCAGGTTAATGTTAAGGGCCTCCGCATATGTGGGTTTAGTGTTACTATGTGTGGGTGTTGGTGGTGTGGGTTTTGAAGGGCTATGTGTTGCTTGAGGTATAGTGCAGGTGTTAACCTTCTCCTCTTGACTGTCTAGCACAATTTTGGCTGGAGAGAGCTTTGCTTTCAGTTTGGTTATGTAAGTGCATCTCTTGCAGGTTGTAGTGTTGGGTGGTAGGAGGAGAGGGTTGTCTGTGTACATGAGGCAATTGCTGCATTGCCCCAACATGCCCAGATTCACCAGGTGGACAGGAGAAATCACCAGAAGCTGACCCTTGGACATGCCTGGTTTGGCGTTTTTTTGTAGAGTACAAGAGCTAGTGTTTAATGCCAACAGTTACACCAGTTAAACAACAAAATGTGGAGCAAGTGTATACTTGAGTTTCTATATAGGCTGAAAGACCTTAGTTAAAGCAAATACAGACTGTTAAAATTAATTTAAAATCAGATCAAGAAATGAAAACATGTTATCTTTCTTTCTCCATTTAATGGAACATTACAATGCAATAGTAATTTAAAAGATCATAGCAAATGGCAACTTTGGAATTCTTAGACCCTTAACTCTGTGCTAACTGGTCTGGAACTACCTCAATTCAAAAATAAGAACTGAACTAACCGGGCAAACATTGCATAAAAATGAAACTCGGGTTTAATACCAAAGGTTAGACCAGTTAAATAGCGACATGCAGTGCAACTATGTTTTGGAATTACTAATATAGGCTTAAAGAGTTTATATATCTTTCTGAGCATCCTTAATTACCATGCCCCCATAAGACTTTCCAGAATCAAAGCACAACCCTCCCCATGGCTACAGAAAACCACTAAGTCAGAAATGAAAAACAGGGATAAAGCCTGGGGGCACTGGCGCAAAACCAAGACCCCCTCAACTAGACAGAAATTCCTAGAACTACGCAAAAGAGTCAAAAAGCTAATAAAACAGGTCAAATTCCAATACTACCAGTCTGCCCTAGACTCCTCCAAACACAGCCCCAAACAATTCTGGTCCTCCATAAACTCCATCCTCCACCCAGGTAAAGTCAGTACCCCTCCTTCTAACATCCCTCACTCCTCAGAAAATATTGCTACCTCATTCAACACACACTTCACACAAACCATACTATCACTAGTTAAACAACACAACCCCCCTCCCCTCCAACCCACACCTTCAACTACTAATCACCCCACTGCCTTCTCTTTTTCTCCTGCACCTACCTCCAACATAAAAAAAACTCTTAACTAAACTTAAACCCACCAAATTAGCAGCAGACAACCTCCCAAGTGAATACCTACAAATCGCAGCTGATGCTCTGGCCTACCCAGTATCCATCTTGATTAACCGATCTCTGTCAGAATGTTATGTTCCCACACTATGGAAATTATCACATATAATTCCCCTCCACAAAGGCAGACCCTCCACAGAACTAACCAATTACCACCCCATAGCTATTCTCTCTCTCCACTATCCAAAATACTAGAGAGATGCATACACTCTCAGGTCTCAGACTACCTCTTTACTAACAACCTCCTTTCCAATACTCAGCATGGTTTCCGACCAAACATAGCACCACCACTGCCTTACTCTCCTTTACTAACACTATCCTTCAGCATAAAAACAATGGCTATCTCTCCTCTGCTACTTTCCTAGACCTATCTAAAGCATTTGACATGGTCCCACACAAACAACTTATCTCTGTCCTCAATAACCTATTCTTCTCACAATTAGTCACCAACTGGTTTCAGAGTTACCTGTCTGACTGCCAACAATCTGTTGTATGACAGAATGACATATCTCCCCAACTACCTGTCTCCATAGGGGTTCCCCAAGGATCCATCCTTGGACCCCTACTCTTCTCTGTTTTCACAAATAATCTAGCCTCTGCCACCACACATGGCACACTCATACAATATGCAGATGACTCAACCATCATCTGCTCAGCCCAGTCCCTACCCAAACTGCAAAAAGTCACACAGGAAGCCTTTTCCTCTGTTGAAACTTGGTTATCCCATGCCCAATTAATACTCAACCCAAACAAAACTAAATTACTCATCTTCCAACCCACCAAACATACTCAAAACAACTCTCACTTTAACATCACAGCAAAAGACAACACCACTATATACCCAACTGAACACACCAAATTACTAGGAGTGGAAACAGGCAATAAACTAAAATTTGACATTCACATATCCATGACCATAAAAAAGGTCCACAAAAAACTAGGAGCGTTATACAGAAATAAGCATCTTCTCACCAAAGCAGCAAAGATTTCAATAGCAAATTCCCACCTTATCTCCACCCTACTTTATGCCTCTCCAATATATACCAACCTAAGGCAATGCAATCTAAACAAGCTAGAGACCTGCTACAACAAAATTGCCAAATTCGCCACAGGGGCATCCTACTGTAGTCACCACTGTCTCTCACTTGCTGAACTGGGCTGGCTTGAACTCCCTCACCTTCTTCAATGGTATCAACTCTCACTCGCCCACAAACTAGTAAACCATCCACTAAATGTCCCATCCCTCCAGAATCTACTCCAACCCTATCGCACCACCAGACCACTAAGATCCAGCAACAAAAATCACTTGCAGATCACTAAAGCCAATAACTCTGCTGGTGAAGCACTATTCTCTTGCACCATAGCCAAATTATGGAACTCCCTCCACCCACAATTATCTCCGTACCATCATGCACCCACTTCAAAACTTTACTAAAAGCGCACCTAAAAACATGATGGCTATGCCCTTGCAACTCCCACTCTAATATCCCCCACCCCATCCAACCACTACCTTTCTTTCAACTCCACTAACTACCTTGATTATAGCAAGCTCAGATGCTCATAAGCTTAGAACTTATACAGCAGGAACTACTTATTTTAACATTTGTTAATGTCTGTTATGTACTTCACAGATAAAGATTCTAGTTGTCTACTGATGTACTATGTTCTTCATCTGTAAATATGTTGTAAGTAATTATTATGTAAATTGTTAATCACTAAGTAATCCAATGTAACTACTGTCTGTTTATTTTAACTGTGGAGCTTTTCTCCCCGGGCCTCCGCTGAAAATGGACTTACGTCCAGTCAGAAACTCCGGTCAACAAATATAAATAAATAAATAAATAAATATAAAGCATATACATATTGTTAAAATGAATTTAAAATCAGATTAAGAAATGAAAACACTTAATCTTGCTTTCCTTCTCTTTGTAATGGAGCACCCTATATTCCTGTATGAAATTAAGCTGTGGAAAAATCAATTGCCATAGCACAACTAGATTGTGACAAAAAAGACACTGCAATTTATGTAATATATAATCAGGATGAAGAGATTGCCTTACCTATCATGTACTAGGCTGATTTGCTGGATACCTAACAGGAAAAAACTTTTTTGTAGTACTACCCTTGCACAGCAGTATACTGAACTGAGCAAACCTCCTTGTTAGAAAGTGGAGAAACCAGCCTGATGCTTTATTCACTTATACCTGTATTCAACAGAGCTTGTAAGAGAAAATTATGATTTACTAAATCAAGACCCTTTTTCACGTCAAAAAATACTGCCCTTGTCAATTTGTTTTCATCCATACTTAGTATGATTTTGCCAGTTCATTGCACTCCTTCACATCCAAACATTTTGTTGATGTAAAGAGAGAACTTCATATTATTCAATATAATGATCGAGTTGGCTATCAATTTTTCAAGAACATTCCTTAGAGAAGTTGGAACAGATACTGGTCTAAAGTCCAAGGCTGTTGTTGGGTTTGAATTTTGGACAATGGTTTGACTATGCCTGATTTCCATATTGACAACTTAATATTTTGGGAGATTGTAGCTAGGTGATCTTTGTACGGAGAAAGAAACGAGTGGAAATATCTTTAGGGATCTGTTTTAGAGCTTACACAACTCTTTCTTTTTTAAGTAATGAGGCTAAAGTGGGAGAACATCAATAGCAGGGAGAAGGAGGATTATTTGTAGTGGACTCAGACTGTGAGGAGGAGTTAATTGGACATGATTGAGGGAGAGTCGTGAATTCCATCAATAACTCTTTAGAAAAAAAAACACATAGATTCTTTGTGGGGATTAGGTTAGGAGAAAGATTAATGGACTTGTTGTGGTGATCAGTTGCCAGATTTACCATGTCCCCAAACTGCGAATTGTTAGATATTGCAGATTTTTGTTATGCTCAATCAAGATGGTTCTGTGGTGTCTGATTTTTTTTTTTTTTTTTGGTATTGCGGTGGAGTTATGTCAATTAAGTCTGGACTATATGTGGAACTTGATCACATACTAAACTGGTCTAGCTTTATCTCTTAGTTTAAGGAATACTGTGAGCTGTGGAGTGAACCAGTTCCTTTGCTTAGATTTGCTAGGTCTGCTGCATAAGGGAAAGTATTCAAAATGTAGATGTTGAAGTACTGATGCCAGTATGTTTATAACTTTTGTGTGTAGGTGCACTGTAGAACTGGGGACTTGTTGAATGATTCTAGCTGTTTAGTTTTTAAATTTGTTTTATTTGTTATGAGGAGAAAGTGAATTGAGTTAGGAAGTAAATGAAATTCAGTGGCTGCAACCAAGAAGGAACTGAGACCATGATCACTTTGGGAGAGGGAAAGGGTATTTAAGGACCAGAGTATGCTGGTGATGAGGGAGACTAATATGGAGTGTTAGCCTGAATTAAAGTTTGGTCTAGTAAGCTATGTTACAAGTTGAATGAGGCCAAGACCTGAAAATAATTCATTTGTATCAAAGCTGAGCGGTCTGAAGACGTTTAAGTTGAAATCCCCCAAGATTAGAGTAGGTTTAGTTTTATAGATATAGTTAATACTTTGTTTTATTAATGTTTGAAAATGTATCATTATTGGATTGGGGCGGATAGACAGTGAGGATATTTTAGAATTAACCAGTTGTGGTCATAGTCATTCTTTACATTAGTTTTGAAGGGTAATAAGCTGGGGTCATAGTCATTCTTTATATTAGTATGGGGATGACTATTTGTAGGGTGGATTTATACAAAAATGTACCTCACCCTGTTTTATTTACCTGATCTTGTGAATGATAATGTAATTGTAGCCTGCATAGAAGTCACTTTGTGGGGAAGTGGGAGGGTCTAATTAACATTATGTCAAGATTATATAAAAAAAAGCTATACAGTTGCTTTAATTAGTTGTTGATGCGTCCTGCATTCATAAGACAGACATTTATGGTTAATTTATTTAGAGAATTAGCTAGATAAAGATTAATTGGTCTTGGTGCAGTTTTTATATTACTATGTAGAATTATTACGACTACAGTAGGAAAGGAATGGTACGGCTGATAAGATTTTGTGTAGTAAATTTGCTTAGAGATCTAATTAAGTTTGCATAATTTATATGAATAGATGGTTGGGGATATAGTAATCTATTTTTTGTTTTTGTGGGAGAGAGCAGGGAAAATAAGAATGATTTTTCATAGAGATGTTGAGAAGCATGGAGGTGGATGAAGAAAAGGGTATGGAATGGTTGAAAGGGAAATATGTAGTGAACTTTATATATTTTGTGTTTTGGTTTTGAATTTGATGGAGAACAATGAATATAATAACAAGATGGGAAGGCATTGTTGTTTGTTGTGTATAAAAGTTTTTCTAAAGGACTGGAGAGAAATAACTTACTTGGTGAAAATGCAGTGTTTAGGAATGACAGTAGGGATGTCTTCAAAACCTAAACATTTAAAGAATTACATGGTTTGTTATATTTCTGTGTGAAACACGAAAGTAAGAGCTATGGTAGAAAAAAGTTCTAAGCTTGGAAATGATCATATGGTAGTAAAGAAGTCAGTAAAATGTTATGTATTGAAATCATAGTTGATTTAAGTGAGCAAATCAAAAGGGCATGCTGGGGGAGGGGTTTTAATAGTATAAGTGTGGAAGGGGTGGGGGAACTGGGGAATGGGGTGGAGGAGGAAAGGAGGCCCTTCTTGTATACTAGCAGGAGTCAATCAGTCTGCACATGCAAAGAACTGTCCTAAAACAATGCTGAGCAGGTAAGTAAATTCTATGGAACATATTATTTACATTGCATGGAATTCCTAAAAGGCCATTAGTTAAAGATGGCTCTGGGTATGTTCAGTATTATGATGAGAGCAGACTTACTAATACTGAACTCACCCTTGAAGCTGATGGGAGTCCAGAAACTAACCCAGTTAAGAGAAGTGAAAGAATAAGAAATCAGGGTTATAATGTGAATGCTGATGGAGCAACGAACTCTCAAAACCAATCGAATTTTCAAGATCCCAATCAGATGGGAGCAATTCCCAAGCGGAAGAAAAAATCTCAGAAAAAGAGAAACAACCAGAAGTTTTATAAACAGAAGAATTAGAGCAGGGATTAAACAACAACCTGGATATTATTACTAATACAACAGGTGACTTTAAGATTTTTAATTATTCTTCTGTTTGTGTAGCACCAGAGTTGGTGGAATTACTGGCTAAAGGTTATACCTTTGTTTCAAGGATGAATTTGAATCTGCCTAGGACAACCATGGACTTTATGTGCTTCATTAGGTAACTTAATTTAAAAGTCCTTTTAGGGGACAATTTTAATGAAGAGAACAATCCTATCCATGTTGCTAATACCGTTAATCCACCAAACCATCCAACCCTACATTCTTTTGAACGACTTTGTGAATTGGATTTACACTCTGCCTGCATTAGGAATAACAAGGGGTTTAATATTAACAATGGTTTTCGACCAAATGTTTCCAAACAAGAATGGAAAGCTTTAAATTTGTTAAGAGTTGATGATGTGAGGGTCAGTAAACCAGATAAGGATGGAGGGTTAACCATTATAGACATTTGGGACTACACAATCTGAATGTGTGAGATTTTGGCCACTGAAGCATACCAAAAAGTATCTTTGAAAGAACTTAATATAGCTCATCAACGCATAAAGGGCCAAACAGAAGAGTTATACCTAGAAGAAATGATACACATAACTAGATACAACTTTATGTGTATACCCTTCCCATGAATACCAATAGTATTCAGGATACCTAAAATCCATAAGGATTTAACCAAACCACCAATGAGACCATTAGTTGATGCCTGAAATTCGATCACCTACCCCAGTGCGAAAATCATAGATTCAATTTAAAAAAAATACCTGATCCATGAAAAACAGATTTGTAAGGATTTGTGGTCCTTTCTACATAAAATCAGAGAATTACAGTTTGATAAGGACTATAGTTTCCTTACAATCAATGTGAAATATTTATATACCTTGACCCCATATGAGGAAGGGATTGAATGGATCAGGATTTTATTGAATAGAAGAGGCTCACCAAGTAGGGAGAGCGAATTGGTAACATAGTTGTTAGATTTAATATTGTCTAACAATTTTTTCTCTTTGATAATTAATACTACCTGCAGAAAATTGGGGTGGCCATGGTTTCACCTTGTGGTGCCAGTGTAGTCAACTTTGTCATGACCCATTGGTTATCTATTTTTAAAGTAGATAAAATCAGGGAAGATATCCTTTTCTACACTCGGTTTCTGGATGACATCTTTATTATCATCAAGGGAGATATTGATAAAGCTACCTCCTTGGTGAATTATTTCAATAATACAATGGACTTCTTGAAATTTACATTTAATTTCAATAATGTCAAGATTAGTTATCTCGACATTAGCCTTATGAAAGATTTTTCCAATCAGATTTATGTGGCCAAGGTGTATAGGAAAAATACATATTCTAATTCTTTCCTACACTTTTCCAGTAGTCATCCTTACCATCAAAAATGATCAGTCGTTAAAGGACAGCTAGTAAGAGCAACTAGGATTGTTACTTTAGAGGATGACTTTAACTCTGAATGTATGGCCTTGAAAAGGATGCTCATCAGCCGAGGTTACCTGAGTAAGTTAGTAGATTCCCTGATAAGCGAGGTGAAATTAAAGAGGATGAAAGGAATATATACCCCCATTCTGAGCACAACTAGTGATACTAATCCCAACATAGTTAGTGAGCAGTTCACCATTACCTCAGAATCAGTGGTGGATAAACCCAGTGACTTTATCCTGAGTTTAATTACAACCTTTAGTGCAGATAGTCAAACTGTAAGATTCATTACAGGTAAGAATTGGGATATATTAAAGAGTTACCGTGAATTATTCCAGAAGGTAGGGAGTTTTCCCAAAATTACCTTTAAGTGAGGCCCTAATTTGAAAAAAATCTACTAGAGTCTAAAATTACTAGAATGTCAATCCATTTAGGAATGTATAAATGTGAATCTTGTAGATTTTTCAAGTTCATAGAAGTGGGAACATCTTTTAACATCAATTACACAGTATATAGAATAAGAAATAAATTCAACTGTAACTCAAAGTATGTAGTCTACCTTGCCAAATGCCAACAATGCCCCATTTACTATATAGGTAAAACGAAATGTAGATTCCGTGAGCGCATCAATGAACATCAGTATACCATCAGTAAAGGCAAGCAGGATCATGCTTTAGCAAAACATATCTTTATAGAAAAGGACCATACATTTAAATACTTAGCAATAGATTGTGTTTTACATAATATTAGAGGGGGGCATGAGGGCTTGAAGTTGGAAGAACTGGAGTTATTTTGACAAATCAAATTAAATGCATACAAGTATCCTGGACTAAATGACTCCTGTTCAATTAAGTGTTTGTTGAAGCTTAAAAGTTTGGCAAGGTAGACTTGAAAGTATTAGTAAATGCATCTAACATGTTCACAGGTATTGGATTTATGAAATATAGTGTGTAAAACTCTCCTTCAGTGTATTTTTTTAGTGAGTGGTGGAGATTAATTATTAAATTAATTTTTAACATACTTTATTTTAGAATATTTTCCAAGTTCATGATATGGCTAGGTATTTTAATTGAAAGCATAGGTTAGGTATTTTAAAAAGTGATGTACTTATATGGACATATATTTTATGAATTCAAGTATAACAATGTTTTTAAAAACAACTAATGATTATTTTGCACTAGGTATAGTTTATAGCTTAACATTTCTTAGCATTCAGGTATTTAATTTTGTTCCTTATTTAGTTGTACTTGTTAAAGAATAGGTTTTTAACACATTCGTTTAAGGTTTTCTGAATGAATTTTGATGGGCGGGGATTCATGATGTAATTAATTAATTACTCAGTACCCTTTCCCTGATTGTAAAGGGAGCATCATGTAACCTTTATGTAATAGTATTAAGCTATGCTTTTACTTTTTTGTTAATGTCTGATGAAGTTTGAACCTAGATTCAAATGAAAAGTTCTTAAACTTGTTTCAGCTTCATTTTATTACCCCAGAGTCTTTTTTGTTATTTTATTATAGGTTCATAGGTTCATAGGTAGGTACTAGGCTATCAGCCATGGGGCCTATACAAGCCCAGCCAAAAAGGTACCCTGGCTTTTGCCACCCAAGAAAATTATTTTCCTGTGCCACTGTCGAGCAGAGCCACAGAGGTGATCCCCAGGGTGAATTTCCTATTTCCCATCCAATCATCAAGATTTTTCTTGAAGAGTGCTAATGAGGAGCTTTGTTTGATATAGATAGGTAGTTTATTCCAGAGTATGGGAAGACTCTGAGACAGGAATCTATCCCTCCAGCATGTTCTGTTTATTGTAGTGACATGGCTTAGGTCCCTAGAGCATGTAGCTCGGAGGGATTGGGATTTCTTTAAGTGGAGCATGTCCAACAGCTCTGGGTTTAACATAGCTTTGCATGTTAGGCAGAAGATGAATAAATTTGTAGAATGGTTCTTTAAATATAAAACATTTCCCCTGAATAAGTCAAAACTAAATTAGTAAATATCAGCGATGAGGGCACCACCATAACAATACTCGACTTCTATTATATGGAAATGTTTTGTATTTAAAGACCCATTCTACAAATGTATTCATATTATGTTCAGTATTATAAAAGCTGCTGTTTGCATTTTCACAATCAGACCACTATTATCCCCCCCCCTCCACTGACATCAGCCCCTCATTCATCTTCTCCTCCTGGCCTTTCCAAAACTTGAACCATCCAACAAACTAGAACATACAGTCAGATTGAAATAGAGGTTTAATAGACAGATTAGACAGAGTATTTTTTTTCTCTTTGAGGGTGAGCATTTTTAAATAGAAGTCGAGTATTGTTATGGTGGTGTCCTCATCTCTGATATTTACTCATTTAGTTTTGACTTATTCAGAGAAATGTTTTGTATTAAAAGAACCATTCTACAAATTTATTCATACTTATTTTAGGTTTTGGATGACATATTTATTATTTGAAAGGGCAATGTCAAGGCAATGTAAGGTTTTTAGCTGTTTGAATACTTGTACTATTTTTTGAAACTTACATTTAATTTTTTGGATTCTTCAATCATTTTTTTTACTTGTTACTGTTAGTAAAATAATATTAAGGGCTTTTTGTTTGAATCCATGGTGTATAGGAAACCTGTTTTTGCTAACATGTATGTATATTTTTACAGTAACCCCCCATACAGAATGAGAAAGAATATTATGAATGAGTAATTACTTAGACTAGTTCATTTAATTTCCGATGATTATGTTTCTCATAATGAAATGCAGGTTCTGAAACACATGATTATTAATATCCTAGTTAACTGATTGCTAAATGTATAAAAGATGATAGTAAGAGAAAAGATAAATTTGCCCCTATTATTGAGCCATTTATGCAAAAAATGACATGAAGAATGTTCTAAAAATGGATTTGTGAATAGCTATTAATGATAGTGAAAAAACACTGGTCAATTATTGAGACAGGTGGGCATAACAATAGGTTTGAAGATGGTCCAGGATTTACTTACAGAAAGGGTTTGGATATAAAAAGGGGATTAGAATTTCAAGGATATAAATTGATAATAAAATACAAGGTAGGTTTAAATATATGTGCAACCAATGTAAATATATCAATGTTCTCCCTGTTAAGGGTATTACAGAACACACAATTTTTGTATAGTAGGTGTTATTTATATTGTTAAATGCAATGCTTGCCTGTCATTTTATATTAGGAAGATAGTAAATGCTCTAAAGACTAGAATATAGCAACATTAATATGCTATTTCTAGGGATGATGAAACTAATGCACCATTTAAACATATAAAGGCTTCTCTAAAGTTTAAGGAATTTTCCTTTTTTATTCATGAAAACGTGAACGTTTTGTGAAAGAGCAGGTGAGTGGAATGACTATGTTTTATCACATGCAATGTATTGGCAACTATTTCTACAGGTTGACATGCCACCTGGTTTAAATTAATTCATTACAATTCAAAGTCTGTTGAAAAGGAAATTGCCCGATATTTCATAAAGAAAAAAATACTTTAGATTCTTTATAAGGACATTTCTTTTTGTATATTCCACACTGAATTTGATTTTTAACTATTAACTGTTTTAAAATATATATATATTTTTTTCTATTGTTTTCTGTTAAGTGATTGGTTAAAGTCACATGTTAATGCAGACATCTTTTTTAAAGTCTGTGAAGTTTGAAATTTATTATTTTGATGAAGTCTGACAAGTATGAAGATAAAGTAATGTCTTTTGGCTTTTGCCAAGGGGTTGCCACAGTGGGACTCCGGTCTGCTCATGATTGGCAGTGGATTTTTACAGAGTCAAGTTGCCAGCCTGACGCCCAACCATCCAGGAAGGCACATACATTCACGCACGCACCTACCTGCATGTCTTTGGCATCACTCAACCATAGGGAGGACATGCAGACTCCACATAGAAGGTGCTCCAGCTGAGAATCGAATGGGAGAACCTCTTGCTGTGAGGAGACAATGCTAACCGCTGCACCACCATGGCAAGTTTGAAGATGAAAAGGTTCAATTCATTAATAATTTGGTCCTATAGAAACAGTCTTCACTTTAGGTCTTCTTAGTTTATCCTAGTACATAGGTTTCATCCCTCTTCTGCTTTTTTTGGGGGGAGAGTATCAGAAAATGAATGAATGAATCATCTGTTTTGCTTAATGTCCTTCTTCTCAAACTTCTTCCTACTCCAACTACTATCAAACCCTCACTCTGATTACACATTAGTGCAATACTACTACTGCATTGCAAGTCAGTATTTGGCATAGACAAGTGCTTGATTTTCAGGTATTGCTTCAGTTCTCCACATTACAACCAGTAGCAAGCTAGAAGGCCATTAATGATCGTACTTGAAATATTTGTATGTATGTTTATTGATGTGGTGTTACCAGTGCTGTCCAGTAAAGCTAAGCACTTAATAGTACATCATACGCCACTGTTGCTGCTGTTCTAATGTGGTATTTCTAGAAAAAAACAGTGTTGCATTCTAAGAGAATAATATTTGGGACTTTCTAAGTAATAATGATTGAAATATGCTAGTGTTTTATCTCTTGAAATCAGGTGATTTCTGGACATCACATTATTGTTTTATTTTTATTTTTTATTTTGTTCAATTTTTATTCTTCATTGTGATTACAACACTAACCAAAGCAGAAGCAAACAAATTAAGAAGAAATAATATTAATTCATGAAATATTCATATGAAGATATAGGTGATGCTGATATTTTAGTGTACGCTTGTAGTCAAATTAAAAAACAAAATCCTCATGTTGCATTTATTTATATATCTAATGAGAAGTGAGGAAAGACTACAAAAGAATGAGCAGTCTGAAAAAAACAGTTGCTTAAAATTGTAATTCCTCTGTTGTGCCATGATATAGTACAGATACATTACCATATTAATATTTATATGCATAATTTCTGGCTAGTAAGAGCATGCATATATTTAAAAACTTACGCTCATACTTGCTTGAGGACAACAGGTTCATACTATTTTGGAAGTCTTTTTGTAGAATATGCATACTCCTGATCCCATTTCCAATACTACCTAAATTAATTTCTCAGTAACCAATATGTTTGGGTTTAAGGAAATTTTCTGAGCTATTTGAAGCCATTGCAATACTCTCTGTGGTTTCAAATTAAATTCATGAAAGGCAACTACATTGCCTGATCCTTTCTGAGCAGACTGTTCTGAAGTCCCTCTTTTTAGGCCTAAGGGAACTGTCTAAACCCTTTTGAGGCCATTGTTGTGTTGTTTCTGGATTCCTAACTGAGTTGCTCAGACAAACCAAACACTGAAGTACTTATCTTGCTCTTCTGTCATTTGCAACACGTGGCACAGAACTATCTAAAATTACTGAAATACCATTATCAATAGGTATCTGAAAAGGGAATAAGTGCCTATCATCCAGGCTATATGTTTAAGTTGTTTTAAATTAGAATATATAAAACACCCCCTGCCCTGTGCGAGCAGGTCCAATCTGTGAGAAAGCTTGTAGTAATTAGTCCTGGCCATTTCCAAAAGAAGGGAGAATCACTGTTTCCTGGGGCAGAAGTGAGCCATCACAGTGATCTTTGGAGGGTCTTGAATCTTCAGAATGATCCTGAATATCAGTGGAAGGAGTGAAAAAGCATACAAGGACATTCCTATTGAAAGAAATGAAGACTGATCTTTTTCCAGGTCTTCTTAGATGGAATCTGGAGCAGAATTTTGCCTGTTGATTGTTGTCAATGGAGAAAAATATATCTGAGGTGTTTCCTACAGTTGGATTAATTCCTGGAAGACCCACTGTTTCAATTTCCATTCATGAGGGCTTGTCCTGATCCCGCTCAGCCTATCTGCCACAAAGTTTTGCCTTGATGAGACGCAAGATGACTGTAGAATGTGATTGTGCTCAAAAAGCTATATCACATATTACCATGACTAGTCTGTACACAGGGTAAGATTTTCCCCTATTTGTATATGTAGCACATCATTATGGTGTTGTCTGTGTGCACTTGCAATGGTCCTGCAGACCATAGATTATTAACCGAATTGAAATATATGATTAAGGGCATTGAGAGCATTTATTACTGCCAACATTTATTTTACTTTTATGTGTTTTGGTCTGTCTTTTTTTTAGACTCTGCACTTTACTGTCATTAACACTGCTATCTAAGCAAAGTCTGAGATGTCTATAGTTACAGGTATGGCTGGAAGTGAAAATGGGAGACCTGGATTCAGATAAAACTAGCCTGTCCATTAAAGGAGCTCCCATTTTACAAATCCCAAAACAGGAATCTAAAATGTCAGAGCAGGTTGATGTTGGGGCCATAATGATTTTAGGTGCCTCTGGATTTTTCTCATGTGGAGTCTGACTAGAGGAATCATGAGAATTACAGAAGCCATGAAACCATGAAGCTGGAGAAATTCCCTTGAAGGCCCTTGGTCTGTGTGGAAAAACTCAGGACTTGATATAAATATAGATCCCTTTATTCTTGTGGAAGAAAAGGTCTTTGAACTGAGGTATTTAGAATACATCCAAGGAAAACTGTCTTGTGGGAAGGAAACAAACAAGACTTTTGAATGTTCTCCTGTTATCATTCTTAGCAGATATTTCACCCAAGTGAAATATTCCTGATACTTTGAAAAAGACTCTGCAAATACAAGGAAGTCATCTAAAAAAGGAAATTTATTAATACATTAGTCTGGCACAGTCTATCACTGGTGCTAGATATTTTATGAATACCCTTGAAGCCATGGATAACCCAAAGGGTAATGTAAAGAACTGAAAGTGTAATTCTTACAAAGAAAACTATAATAAATATTTGAAATCTGATGCTATAGGAATGAGACAATAAGCATTTTTTAAAACTACATTCATTAAAAAAGTTAAAGGGGGAGTGAGAATAACAATTCATGAAGGTGTGACATTGAAATTTTGGAATTTTCACAGACTGGATTTGAAAAGAAAGATCTAAAACTGGTGCCCATAAAACTTCACTCTTTGATAACAGAAACATTCTCTCATAAAACATTCCCTTTCTGTGAAGGAGAGATAGCTTCTATTATCCTTTCAGTTAGATATGACAAGAGGGAGAAAATAACTTTGATCTGACATATGAGGAGGAATCCCCAGAACAGGAGGAAGAGATTCCCACTGCCATCTGTACCCCCAATGAATCACTCCTAGAACCTATTTTGACTGACCCCGAGATTCATGAAGCTTGCGCCAGGTGCATGCATAGCGTAGGCATTATAATGCCAAATATGGCCGTCGAGCGATTCAGGTACGATCCAATTCCACGTGCACTACCAGCGTACGCCAGATCTGCACAGTAGGTATGCTAATCACCCCATGTGCAGTGTCGCACCATGCAAATGAAGGCATATAGTGATTCATGAAGTGGTGCAGGTGTAGCGTAAGCCCACGGAAATGTAAACCAAAAAACACGGTTTACATTTTCCCAAACAGAACATCGGAGCTATGGAAGAGGGCCAGACCCAGGTATCACAACGTTAACATATGCCAATGGCGAAATACACAGCCAATGGCATAAGAAAAGATGCACAACACGTAAATAACAACATTTAATGTCATGCCCACAGTAACGCACAGCACAACCGCAGAGCATGTGTGCGGAAGCTGTAACATAAAATCGCAATGTAATAGAAATCAGATTTACAGCATAATACACAATGGTAGGCATGGAACACCACAACCAAGGTGCAAGGGTTGCTAAGGGCTTGCGATAGTGTTCGGCGCGGTAACTATGAATTAGTAGTCAATGCCATGCAAATGAGGCAGATAATACTGAATCACAAATGTCCCGCCAGATGAAGGTTGTACCATACGGCGCAGTGGTATAACACCGAGGAGTGGCTCAGAGGAGATACATGACATCAGCAGAGGGGTGTGCCACCGTAGCAGTAAGCACATTGGAGCATTGCAAATCTGGCCTGTCCATTGCTAAGCAAAGCTGCAGGACAGGGGTGGGGAGGAATCGTTTAGCTGAGAGCACACATGGTGCCCAAAAGCGCATGTGTACAAGGATGAAAACGTGCCCGAAACCCAGTAATCGGATGCACGCGCCACAAACAATAGCAGAAACAGGAAGGTCAGGGGAAGAAAAGAAGGAAATGCGGAAGTAGGGTAATTGGAGTACTAATGAGCAATCAACACCAATCAACCCACGAAGGCCAATCGACGGCAGCTGACAAGTCTGCTTGCAGAAACCTGCAAAACATTATATGGGAGGCATTTGAATGCAAAGAAAGGAGGGGAGGTATTGGATTGCAAAGATAAAAGACTTGACACAGCAGAGCAAAGCAAACTGACAGCAGAATGGCAGTAGCACACATAACGCAAGATACGCCAGGTCCAGGAAAGTACAAATGAAAGCAGGCTGCAGGATGCACGCCAGAAAATGGTAGGTGCAACGTGCAGAAATGTAAAGGGAAGGTCAAGAGGTAATCCACGGCAGGCAAATGTAATTCAATACCAAAGGCACCACAATAGTAGTTCCGGCAGTAAAACACATAAGATAACCTCTAGCTACAATCGTACATACACACCCTATGACATCATCGGTGTTCACAGCACAATAGTATAAAGTGTGAAAGCACCCAACACACACACCTGTGTATTCCCAAACACCGCACCATAGGTGTAAACACACGGGGAACTTTTAAAATGTACATGTTGGGAGCTGCCATAGCTGTGATTCATCAGCATGTGTTAGAGACTGACGGTGTTGTGGAGGATGATGCCGACAACCACCGCAGGCCTAGGAGGAGAAGGAGAGTGTTCAGACCAAGGGTAACCTACCAGGGGCTACATGACCTGGAGATAGTAGAGCCTTACAGGGTGGACAGGGACATCTTACAGCAAACAGTGGAGCTGTGCCGGCCATGCCTGAGAACCAGAAACAACAGAGAGGAGCCCATCCCAGCGGACATGAAGGTATGTGGAAGCCTGAGAATACTGGCCACAGGTACCTTTCAAAGGCCAACTGGAGATATAATGGGTATCTCACAGGCATCAGCATCAAGGGTACTACACCAGTTCCTGGATGCCATGTTACCACATGCCAATGAGCAGATATACTTCCCCAGAACTCAGGAGGAGTTGGCCAGCAATATGCGCCACTTCCACCGTGTGGCACAACACCCGGAGGTACTGGGTGCGATAGACTGCACGCACATACAAATCAAGTCACCACCTGGTGAGCAGGGTAGGCGCTACATAAACTGCAAGGGATTCCACTCCATCAACTGCCAGGTCGTGTGCAATGCCCAGGGCATTATCATGGATGTGTATGCTGGCAGCCCTGGAAGCTACCATGACTCCCATATCTGGCATGCGTCACAGCTGTATCAGGTATTTGTCAGGGGGGGACATTCCACATGGCCATCTCATGGGGGATGCTGGCTATGCACAGGAGCCGTGGATGATGACTCCCATCAGAAATACACACACACCCATGCAAGAACGCCATAATGAGGCACACGCACAAACCAGAATCATCATAGAGCGTGTGTTTGTGATGCTGAAATCACGGTTCCGGTGCTTGGATACATCTGGTGGAGCCTTACAGTACTCTCCAGGCACATGTGCCCACATCGTCATAGTATGTGCCATGCTACATAATATGATCCTGCAGAAGCAGCTGCAGCAGGGACAAAATGGTGAAGGCCCTCATAGCCCACCGCAATTGCCAAGGCCATTACAGGCACAGAGGGATTCAGACCATGAACACACTGTGCGAGCCCCAGTAGGCAGACGGAGGCATGCCCAATATGCCTACGCCTTGGCAAAGAGGGAACGTATAGCACATACTCTGACAGTGTAGGCCCCTACGGACTGACACCTCTCCACCTGCACACACAGTAAAATGGATGGCACACAAACATGACCACCTGTAAATTGTAATGTATAGGTGGCCCAATGTGTGACTCCTACATAGGCAGCCCTCAAACATTGTAAACACAACAGCCAGTGGAACACGGAATGCCAACACCTGAACAGTACATGAGTCTTACAGCATATGGTGGTGCTGTGTGCCTGTCACGTTCCCCGCCAGATATATATATATATATATATATATATATATATATATATATATATATATATAGATATATATAGATATATATATATATATATATATATATATATATATATATATATATATATATATATGTACACATATGCATATATATAGAAAGGGCAATAGAGGGATATATGGTGATATAGATGGATTCAGCGATATCTGCAAATATAATAGATAGTTCAACGACATTCATAACATCTTGGAGGTACAAATAAATAGGATACCGCCAACCATGGAATGTGTAACATACCGACATGCATAACCACGAGGCTGAAAGACCGATAGAACACAGTACCGGAACAGTACATCTGCAAGTAATAGTATGATGATATGAAGGGACAGTTAGTCACCGCTGCCGGTGTCGTGGTCCACGTAGGTACTGTGTTCAACTGTGTCTGTGAGTGCCGTAGTCTATGTAAGTGTGCATTGAGGGTGCTGTGTGCATCTCTGTGTGACTGTAATGTGTGTGTGTGTCCGCAACATGTGTTTGTTAGTGCCAAGTCAGAGGCAGATCAGTACGGTAGGTGTGGGTATAGCTAGCCGTAGGCATACGGTTACTACCTGTCCCACAGTAGGAGGGACAGCCCCTCCCTGGGCAGGTGTGTCCTGACATAAAACAGTACAAAGGGCAAATGTCCGAGATGGTAGGACATAAATATGTCCCATATATAATGTAACAGTCGTATTTAATAGTTATGCCTGTATGTAAGAAACTTAAATGTTACATGCAATATGATAAGTAGCCAAAGTCACACAACAATAGGTATGTAGTGAGGATAAAAGTATGTGCTAACCTGTGTACTGACTGTGGCTACGTGTTGGCCTGTAAACACTGCTTTGTGTCCTGCAAGTGTCCAACAATGACCATATGAAAAGGTGGCAACCCATGGCGAACAGGTTCTTTTAACAACACAACCACAATGGCTGCAAATATCTGGGACAGAAATACAAGGGATAGCTATCACTTACACATATCCCCTGATATATCGCTGCAATTATGGAGGTATACAAGTAGCAAGCTCACCTGCAGACGATACAGAAACCAATTAACAACGGCCCAACATACAATCCCGTAACATAAGTCTACTAACTGTTAGCTCTCTAATTAGGGACGGAGCCCACACACATATATACAGATTATGTAGAAATGCAAGGCCCACAAACCTGTATATGTTACTTACAACCACCGACATCCCCCACACTAGAAACTAAAGCAATACAGACTGTAATAGCAGCACAAACATCCAGTCAGTCAATTACATCTGCAGAACCCTCAACATACCATGTGAGAGACACAATTAAAGGCATCATGCAAAATTGCAGGCGTTGTATAATGCAACAAACAGCCATGTTACAGGTTTTGATTGCAATACTCCGTTATCAGACGTTGGGATGACAGGTACACCCACATGTTGAACCAAATACTCTACCTGTCACACACAATCCACAGGGGACATGAATCCAAACTATACTTGTCTCCATGCATAGCAGTTGCAGTTACACATAACAAAACACAATACAGACCGTCTCCCCGAAGGTAGGACAAATAGGCAACGCCCAAGTGGAGAATCCAATTATACCCCACTGTCGCCGCGTAATTGGTGAATGGAGTAGATGCACAGCTGATATGCAAGTAATTAGTCACTCAGGAACACCAATTGGTGGGATGAATCCACATGTTTCAGGTATCAACGTATATAAGGATGACTTGCCAGACATTCAAATCGTATGCTCATACCGAATAACAGTTGAAACACTGTGAGAGAGATAGAAACGAAACGCCGTAACGACAACAAGGTATGTAGAATGCCCAATATGTAAGGTTATGTATAGCATGATCTGTATTAATTAGTTTTACTGTATGTATAGCCTGGTTTGCATTAATTAAATGTGTCCGCAATGCATAAAGTGGGGAAAGATATTTATGTAGTGATGTCTTGCTGAGCATACTAACGCTTGTATAAACTGTACATCCAGCAGTGGGACACAAGGTACACAGCACAGACACCACAAGGGATGCTACATGAGGGCGTTAAACAGAACAATGCCATACAACCCGCTGTCAGTGGTAGGGTATATCCAACAAGGACGTGCCATAGCAGGGGATAGTATATGTTGATATACTGTCACAGCACGCATGTGTATGGGCATATAACGTTAATGACATATGTAATGTGGTCCCGCTGTGCAAGTATGCTTTGCATTATGGGATACTATGTGAAATATGTGTAATGTATAGTATTATAGGTAGATATGACAGATATTCTACACAGCATAACAGGCATATCATGCATACCACAGGTATCGTCTATTGGTATGTACAATAACAGGATACATATGGCCTGTAGGTATGGGACATAGTAATAGCATGATAGCTAATCTAAATGGAAGGGCTACCAAGTAACCATGCACAAAGGACATGTAATAGTTTCACAGGTGCATAGTGGGGTACTATGCAGTCTGGCAAGTCCATGTGTAAGCACAACTACAGTGTTCACACTAGTGGCACCTCTCTAGGGTAGTGTCCTGTGAACAGCAGAGCCAGGTGTCACCTGCACCTCTGCACAGTACAGCCACTGCAGTGATCCCAGGCCTACATGTGTCTCCCAACCACCAAGGGAGGTATCACATGAACAATGCTACTGAGTGTCCCTGCGTGATGTACATAGGACTTATGTTCCACAGCATGGTGAGTGTCCGGTTTGGGAATGTAACCCAGAAGCACATCCCACTCATTGTGGCATGTGTGCACATGTCCATGAGCATGTTTCTCACAGTGGCCTCTGCTTATGTCGCGTATGAGGAGTGTATCCATCAATAATGTTGTGGACATGGGCCCTGTCTGATCAGCAGAGGTCACCCCTGAGTATATAGTATGCAAATGTGTACAGATGTGGTGTCTGTAGTGCAGCCGCATATTTAAACTGTCGGAGCTCAGTAAACGTCATGGCGTGTTAATGTTGTGGCATGTAAAGCTGTAGCTGTTGTGTAAGGTACACCCTAAATGGGGTGGTGTACCCTTGAATGTGTGTAGATGTCTTGAGTTCAGAGGTACAATGGGTGCCTATGTACCAGCTACACACCCAGTACAGATAGGTGTGGCCATGTAGAAGGATATCCATACCACAGTGGCAATACGGTAACCACAGGAGTGGGTGTGACATATGTGTGTACTGCAAACATGTACAATGTGATATGTATATAGGGGACTACCATCCATGTGATAGTCAGTGGGTGAATGGTGTAATGCAAAGTTGATGTGCATGCACCTTGTGTCATGCAGCTTGATGCCATGATAGTCATATTATGTATCTGTCACAGCGACACCTGTATGGTTGGAGTCAGTATCAGCTGGTGGAGCAATCATGGCGCTTGGTATGTAGGAGGTTGAAAGCTAGGCAGGGAAAGTCCCCTGTGCCAGCCTGTTCCACAGGGAAGCATATACTGAACATGAGGGGCCCTATGACTGAGGACCGTGGTATGCCAAATGTACCTGACATGTAGTAGGTACTATGGTATGCTGGCCTCACTGTGTGTCCTGTCCATGAGCCACATAGCATAACATCCTAAGACACAGGGTACGATGTGCAGGTGGATGTGTATGTTGTCAATACCAGAATGGGGAATGGTGCTGAAAGGCAATGAGAGGACAATGTAGGATGTGTGGACTCCCGTACCATCAACAACTGCCCTGGTAACTGTATGAAAGGAGTCCACCATGTGTAGGGGCCATGCTCTGGCCTTAACAAGCCCAACCCAGGTGGCAGCAAAGGACGGGAGCCCAACAATGTCTCTGTGAATGACGTCCTTGATGATGTGCCCCATAGCCATGCAGAACAGTCCAGTCAGGTGTGTAGGACTATAGTCCCACTCGTGCAATGCGGTGCCACCTGTGTGTAGTGTGATAAATGTTGCTGTGTGCCATTCAGGGGCTACAATGTCTGAAACAAGGTTATTACTGAATATGGTGGCCTAGTGGGGAGACATGTAATTCAGAGGTTGGTGGACATCACAGCCTGGGATGTTGGAAGGTGTCATGGGGCCAGTGTCACAGGACATATAGAGTGTAGGTCAGTACTGTGTAGGTGTGACCACAGGGACACCACAATGTTCATGTATGGATTGCGGCCCTGTAGTGAGTGAGAGGGTGTAATGTCAGCATTGAATTCATCCTCCAGCATGTTGCCAACAACACCTGGGTCTGCAATGTTCCCGAGTGACTGATGTATGTGACAGCAGATGTGGGTGTTGCCATTGAATACTGACATACCACCATAATGCCTGGTGGTACACCCCGGAATGTGTGGCAGTCATGTTTACATAGCTAGTCTTGGAGTATGAGATGAGGGACCCTGTGGCCCCACCACGGCTGACCAGTGAGCCACCCCACACATGGGAATGTACACTACTGTGCAACAGCCTACACCTGTTGTTGTACATCATATTTCCATGAAACATGACCACCAGAGTGGTGTCTGTTATCTGGTGTGTACCATCATGGCTCTGTGTGGAATAGCATGATCCATGCAGTTGTGTACATGCTAATGAAGTGCACTGGGGTATGTGTCAGCATTTGTATGTGCATTGTCCATCTGCACGGGTGTCATGATGTTAACAACCGCTGTCAGCAGACGTCTGTAGTAGGTGTTGTAGTACACATGTACTGTGTATGCTGTGATGGGTGTGTTGCTGGGATGTGGCTAAGAAGGTCAATTAGCATATGTTCGGAATCCACCAATGAGGGAATAACCCCAGGTGTGTAACACCAGTCACATGGTGGTAGTGTTCATGCCAAGGGTAATGTAGGTCTTGGAGGTGGTGTGTATGGGTTGATCCAGCAGAGCGGAGGGTATGACTCATGGATGTGTCGGTACATGAGTGACTATCCCAGTGAAGTGTGGGGTAGTGTCAGCCACACATCAGTAGTAGCTGTCTGAGGCCCACTGTCCACTATACCAACATAGAAGGTATGTTACCCGTGGGGTATGATGTTGACTCTGTCGCTTGTTACAATGTGTATAGCGGTCCCGGACACAGTTAGTTGCACGTGGAGCACCTCTGATGCATTGTGCTAAGTAACTTGCCAGGTTGTGTGCAAAACATATTGGGATATGGGAACCCCTCAGCTGTGGGTGTGCCAGTCCAGGTATGTGCCTGAAAGGTATGGTCTGTCTATAACCTGTCATTGCAGGTGTGCTCTGCAGAGCCTAGAGGCAGGTCCCAGTCACTGCAGAGATGTTTGAGTGGTGCATTATAAGGTGTGCCTTGCCTGCGTGTGTCACAGAGGAAGATGCAAGCATTGTGTCACATGACCCCATGTTGTGCCTGCCAGTTTCCGCCCTGCCGGTGACAGTCATTGGAAACTGTGCAAAACAGGCAGTATAGAAGCAGCAAGAGCCGTAGATGTGAGCTGTACTCCCAGGGCTGACAGGTGCAAGTCATCTGTGCCACAGCATTGTGTTTGACCAGGACAGTCATTGCGGACAGATACCACATGCCTGTGGAATGACAACAGGAGAATAGGCAACTGTTGAAGTGACACAGTCGGTCATTGTACAGTGGTATCGTGTCCGGACGAATGCAAAATGCTCCCCAGGGCTAGGCCCACACCCTCAGGGCTATAAGACAGGTGAGCTATTGCATGTCCCTGCACACGTAGTCTATGAAGTGGCATCACAGGGCAGTCACACTAACATGAAGAATGACAGTCATATCATAACTGGTTTGGTGTGGCATGGGTGCATAGGTTATGTTGCAGAAGCAGTTACCCGACAGCAAGGTGTAAGCGACTAACGCCTTGTGTAGCCTGCTGTGTGGAACTGCAGTGTGACTCCCTACAGAGTCAGCTATGACTGGTGTGTTGTGAATGTTATAACTCACTATTGGCTGTATGTGATGGGCACACATGAGTCTGTGGGCTATAAGCTGGTGATGTTGTCTTCCATGATGGGGGCTACCTCTGGTGACTACAGTGAGTATGGAGACGTACTGCACAAGTTGTCCTCATAGGTGTGGCCAGTGGTGTAGATCATGTGAGACTATGTGATGGGTGGGGTGTGTTGCGAATGTTACGCATCCCGAAATGACTGTCAGGTGCAGTCAGGGTTGGTGACAGCATTACCCCCAGCCATAGCTGTCAACCTCCTGCCCCCAAACTGAGGAACATTAGCCCTCATACTGTGTGACAAATGGGCAAAACGTGTAACACTTACAACTGGCTTACTAACAGCGTCAACTAGGAAGGGCATATGATGGCTAAAATAGGCTGGTCTTACGTATAAAAAAGATATTCCAATGAATTAATATGATTCTCATCTATTTAGCCATGGCTAGCAGGTAAACTATTTACAACAATGAATGTGTGACAGACCCTTCCAATGTGGAACCTTGAGGAACATGCACCTTTTAGAACCCCAAATGAGGTACGTTCCTCGTAATGAGGTACACCTGAGAGCTATGCCCCCAGCACGGCTGCAGAAGTGCATCCCCCACAGGCTGTAGTGCTGTATGTTGGGAGGTGAGAATTGAATGTGTACATGAGACAATTGCTCTATTGCCACATGTACGACATATCCCTCATATAGACAGGCAGTAGCACTGGTACGTGACAGTTGGACATGCCTGTATATACAACCATGTCCCACAGGATATGTGTGTTACATGTGTACAACAGCTGTCGTACCTTAAGCAAGCTGGGAAGTGTAGGACAGCCAGTGTACCTGTGGGAAATGGTGTGGAATGGGCGCTATAGTAATCAGTAGCTCATGACATGCTCACAAGTTCTGAACAAGTGCCTAGCATGACCATACAATACAGATAGGGTGTTGGATAATATCAACCTACAAGTGGTGATGACAGTCATTTAGGGTGGCACCGCACTATAACCCTGATGACTATGGTGTACATGTCCATGAACCATTAGCACTGTAGATGTTAGCAGTACAGATGTACAAGACAGCACGGATATTTGATTACAAATACCTTTGCATGTCACAGGAGTGTTCCACCAGTGGCCTGTTGACAGACTCACAACTACAAAAGGTGCAAGAGTGACATGTGCACAGCACACCAGTGCCAGCTACAGTAGAACAGGGTTAATGTGTTGTACCACACCCTCATTGTAGCCCATACCACACAGACAAATGTTAGGCATCTGTGCATGTAAGGCTGTGAATGGCCATGACCTATCAGTATAGCTGTGTCAGTGTTGTGAACAACATACAGAATGGGCTGTGTGGGTGAGGTGTGTGACATATGTGCACAGTCTGATGGATGATACCAGCAGTGTCATCGCTAGGTAAACATCATACCTCTCAACCTCTTAGAGCAAAAAATCTGGACAAAGCCTAAAATAATGGGGGGACAAGTAGGGATAGATTTTAAATATCGCTCTTACAAACATAGAAAGTTGATAGAATAATAAGTTTTGCATTAGCACGAATTTTCTGAAGGATGTGGAGTCTTAAACTTAAATGTTTGTCATTATTTAATGACTTTAATTCTCAGCTATTTGCCAGAAAAGTACAGATTTTAGGAGGAACACACCAAAAATATGAGGCAAAAATCTGGACATTCTGCAAAAATCTGTACAGATGAGAGGTATGGTGAACATCCCTGTACCCATAAACTACTACCTAGGCAGTGGTCAACATTATGGACACTGTGTAAGGAATGGTGCTGTGCAGTGCTCCCCCTGACATGGTGACGTCTCCAGGCCCCTTAGGTAGTCATATGAGGTACCCATGTAATGTCAGGGTGCCATCCATGAGCACGGAGATCACTGGACAGGCATATACAGCACTGTGGTGACCAATATTGGATCACATACCACCTGTAAGGGGTTATGGCTATGCATGGATGTGCGATACCAGCCTTCACAATCCACACCTCCACTATGCAGCATGCTGTCTACCTTGCAGAAGGACATTTGCTACACCATGATGATGGACATGCTACATGTCCATATTCTGATCTATATGACATATGTCATGGACAGCCACAGTCCTAATACTAGGATCGCCACAGGCTGGACAGATCCCTGTGCCATATATGTGACATACTCCTGCCATACCATGCAACCCTGTCCATCAAAGCTGCACATGTCATCCCAGTCATACATGGTGTGATGGCTGCATGGTAGATGTACTATCAACTGACTGGATCAGTAATGTGGCACTGATGCACCTTGCAGTGGCACAATGGCTGTCTGTTACAGCTTGGAAACCATGCCCGCACATGCTATGGTTGATAACCATCCCTGTGAATGTCGTCTGACTAGCCATTGTCCCATGTCTATCACATGTGCAATACAGGCGATCCGTGGCAGGATGTTGAACAGTTGTACAGTGCTGTGTAGCTGTATATGGCAAAACACATGCATGTACAGGTGTCCATATGTATGTGTGCATTGTCACTGCTCAAGTCCATTACGGCTGTGTCTGTGTTGATATGTGACATATACACAGCATCCAGGTCAACAGTAGTACCGTGGACACATCAAGGCATGTGCAGATAGGTAAGAACACAAGTGCAGGCAAATAGACATGTCCACAGCAAGACAGCATTTACATGGAGTATGAACACTGTAATGAGGTGACACACATATATGGTGATGATATCCAATGCATAATGGGTGTGACATGTGACACAAACACGTCAGTCATGTCAGTGTCATGATGCTTTGCAAAGATAACTGTGCAGATGTAGTAGATGTCATAGAAATGTATGTGCAGCAGTATCTCTGTACATCTCTGAAACTGTGACCTGTCACCATCATTATGTCTTACAGATAATGCCCCGTACACGCCTCCCAGCATACACCCGCCAGGAGGATGATGTCCTCATCCCACAGCTCCATGACAACTATGACTTGTTGTTCAGCCATGTGCCACAGCATGCCCAGCAGCGGGATGACCTTTGGCAGGATCTACGCAGGAGGGTGAACGATGTGGGTGGCCATAACCGCACCTACCAGCAGGTGTGCAGACACTGCATGGACCTGATACGACATGCAAAACAGCGTGCCACTGCAATTGCCAAGGAACAAGGTGAAACAGGTGGTGGGCCACCAACCCAGCCCCCACTCACACACACCAAGGAGCTACTGGCCAGTCTGGGGACACCCAGGGAACAGCATCCACAAACACTAGCTGTCATTGTAGAGGTGGGTATCTCCCAACCAATGAGCCTGGAGTTGCCTGGTAAGTCAGTACTGCACATATGGCTATTATATCCCATGTAGTTGCATGTGTCACTGTACATTATGTAAAGTAACAACATGTGCAAGGTATGTGGACACACATGCTGCATACTACAGTATGCTACGTTGTGTATGCACACATGTGCATACTATATGTTTTACACAGGTGAATGTGTTCACATGCACAGTGCAACCTGTGGCTGTCATACAGTCATGGATAATGTTCATACTGGTGTCACCCCTATACAGGTACCTCTGGCGTGCCGCACAGACATGGGTCCATTGCAGGTGAGACTGTCATCAGTATCAGGCATGTTACAGTGTAGATCTTTTTGCCATGTGGCCAGTTAACACTTGCACACCTGATGTTTGTTCCAGTCACGATATGCAGGTCGCACCACCCTTCATTCACACACGCCACCCATGTGCAATATATACAAACATAATGATACACCGACTTGAAACCACTGTACTTGTCATTGCGACATGTGTGGTCAGCTGTGCATACAACGGTGGAGGTGTTCTACAATGGAGGCATATATAGTATGCATTGGAACAACATGTGTGGTATGCACACAGTACCACACAGTGAGCTGTGATATGGGCAGCCCACAGGTGTCACCATTGTGTCATATGCCCCTGCATTGGGTGCACACATTGTGGTGTGCCACCTGACATGTCCCAGACATGTAGTGTTCTGACTGCAATATTGTCACACTATCGCATGACCTATACCCCACATACCAAACATAAAACCTGTTGTCTGCATAGCCCTGTGGATTGTGACATATCTGACATCTATGGGTGTATGTCATATGGGACAACACAGACATGTGGAAAAGATGCCCATCACACACAATTGGCCAACACATGTGCACACATGGCCATGGGGGATGGCCAGAGACATGTAGCCACACAGTACTTGGGATGTGTATACACCCTGTTGCACATTGTCCACACATGGTCTAATTGTAGCCTTAGTTGACTGATTATACAGTTGATGAGGTACACTGGACAACCTAAAAGCCTGTGCACAGCTACTGGAGGTGTCACTGAAGTCTACCATATATGATCTGTTGAACATCATGACTGTGTTGCAGTTATGGCTATGCAATGTGTACATATTATGCATTCTACAGCAACATAGATGCCTCATGTTGCCATGCAATGGCACAGTGTCTGTACTTCATATTGTATAGCAATGTAGATGGCTCACACTACCCTCCCATGCTCATGCACATTTGCTAAACATGCATTCTATCTGTAGGGCATACACACAACACTGCAATGTGAAGCCCATTATGATGCTGTACATGTGTCAGGACACCATTGTGTCAAACATGTATACATGTTAATGCACATGTCAGCAGATTACATGTCAAGGTCACGTCAGCCATGTGTACTGTTATCCTGTTCTGGGCCACATGGTGTATCACGGGGATGCATGCATACTACCATGATTGTGTGAACTGCATGGCTACTGATATGACACCTGCTTGCTGTAGTGTGCACCCCAGGGAGGTATGCTTATTAACACTATTAATGTCTGAGCTGCATGCCCTCTGCTGTATCGCAGGCATGCTGCATGCCATCTGACAAATCACATGCATGGTTGTCTGTGTGTGTCTGTGTTTGTGTGTGTGTGTGTCTATGTCTGTGTGTGTGTCTGTGTTTGTGTGTGTCTGTGTGTTTGTGTGTGTCTGTGTGTCTGTGTGTGTCTGTGTGTGTGTGTCTGTGTGTGTGTGTGTGTCTGTGTCTATTGTACTTTACAGTATTTCTTTGCATTCACAGGTGATGTAGGTGCGTTACCCTCCTGCGGTCCATCTGATGTTAGTGTCCCCACAGATACTAGCAGTGATGAACATATGCATGAGGTACAGGCAGGGTTGTCAGGGGCTGAATCTGTGCCAATGGTTACCATCCCAGCTATGTCCCCCTCTTCCCCACACACAGTTCAGCTGCCAACACATACCGCATCACCAGTGGCCATAAAGGAAGGACAGTCAGCGTCTGTTAGCGTGGAACAGGAACGTGTGGTAGCTACAGAAGGTGTGTCTACACACCATGATGTCAGTGTAATGACTGCAGATGTGCCACACAGGCATGTGGCCAGTGCTGCTCATAGGAGGACCTCTGGCAGACATGCACCTGCAGGACAGAGCGCAGCAGCTGGTATCTCCAGACGCATGTTCCAGACTGTAATGGCAGCACAGGCACATGCTGAATGGCAGAACAGAGAAGGGCAGAGGCTGCAGAGGGCTGCTATCCATACCCTAAATGACAACATCCAGGCATTGGCAAATGCTGAACAGCAGATTGCTAATGTTCTGGATAGGCGATTAGGTGAAATGGTCGGAATCCTTGACTGAGGCATGGCAATCCGGGAGCAGGAGCTGTCTGTGCTGGAACACCTGGTAGGACTGAGGTGTAGGCCACATGGACGTAGGCCAGCAACACCACCTAGTGTAGGTCGACGTGAGCGTGCCACCTCACATGCCCGCTCCCATAGTGCCGGTAGCAGTAGCAGTGCAGCTGGTGCTGCGCTGTCAACACCAGGACACAGCAGGCCACATGGACGTGACCCTGGACGGTCTCAGCGGGGACACGGTTCCAGCGGACATGTGTCATCAGACAGTAGCCACTCTGTACCTCCACCTGGTAGTGCCCGTGCAACCCCAGGCAGGCACACGTCACGTGGCCGTGGACGGACACAGTGAGCTGTACAACCTGCTCTGTACAATCTGGGGCTGTCAATTATACCCCGTGTAGGCCTCACAAATGGCAGAACTGTGTACACACATACACGCACACAGCAAACACAACTGTAGGGCTTCACAACATCCACATGCATTCTGCACAGACATGTCCAGTCAACTCACCGGCTCTTACACACACACATGATGTTATCCATCGGTGCAGCCTATGCCCCTGGCAAACATATCACCCTGTGCATATGATGAAGCCTGTGCCGCATCCCTGTCATCCACACCATCGGTGCAGGGTTATGCACAAATATTCTGATGCACAGGGTGGACAGCATAGTGAGAGGTGTATGTAATATTACCTGTGTATGCATAGTGAGGGATGTGTATGTTGCAGTGTTTGTGTGTGAATACTGAGAGAAGTGTATGTGACAAAGGTTGTGTACTGTCGACATGCACCAGTCATACCATGTAGTGCAGGTGCAGCATGCATTGTGATGTGTTCACGGTATGTGTCTCAGTTACATCTGTAGCACCATGTTGGTTGTGATACCCTGGTTCCCTCCTATGGTGTACTTGCATGTGCCTACAGGTAGCAGTGTTTGCAGTCCCCCATGTGTAACTGTGGATTACTCACAGGCACATCTGGCAATATCAGCATGCTACATGTACCCTCAACCTGACTTTTGGACACACCAAAATGACACAGATGTTCGCACATATACTGCACCTGACGCATGTGGTTGGTGCCACAGGCTACACTGGACAGAGACGTGACATACATAGCAGGACACCTTACAGGTATGGTGACATGGTGCAGGGGTTGTACACAGCGGCCTGGCCAATGATGATGTGAGGTGTCACTTGATAGCTGGAGGCCACACTGTGCAGTAGTAGGACCCTGTAACAGTACGGGAACATGGCCACATTCACGGGGTGTACACCACTATAACGCACACCCCATAGTGTGCAGGTGGAGACCCTTGCCTGTGTGGTCATCACCCTCACAGTACTATGCACCCACATGACATGTCACAGAGAAGGGACATGCACAGGTAGCCAGTATGGCTGGGACCTATGGCATCAACAGGGTTGTGCAATGCATCACCATTACGGGTTAGTCACCACGTGGGGTTAGTGATCATTTCCACCATATATTAGCATACACCCTCACACCAAGCACCAGACATACATACAGACACACACACACTGTGTGACCACACGTGTATACGGACAGCCGACATGTGTGATGCACCTCACCGGCCGACGTCATGCTTCCCACACTGACGTATGTACAGATCTCTACAATGGTGTACAGGGATGTGTAGCAACTGGGACATATTCCCCGTGATATGTGGCATCCCTGGTCACACATTCGGACACAGATGGCAGTGCTGGGAATGATACACCTGCCATATGATTACACGTTTGATAGACATGCAGTGGTATTGATTGCATTATGTGTACCAACGCTATATCTGGCAAATGTGCTGCTATATGCACACGGGAGGTTGTAGGTGTTACAGGTGCCATGTGACATATAGTTGTTAACACTTGACCGCTGCGTATGCATTATGTCAGCACCATCACGTAACAGTGACATAGCGTACTGTTTGCACATGGCATGATAGGATGGTATGTGACACAATGGTGAGCCACCCCCTGCACACATACATCTACACAGGTGGTTCACC